>NC_056625.2:178917551-179225607 GCF_002870075.4 Lactuca sativa | reverse complement strand
TTTGGAGTTTACTCTTTTGTGAAATTGGGGAGTAAACACAAATGGCTTAGTCTTAAGGAGTAAATTCATGCATATGCATGAGTTTACGGATTTTTGGGTGGTTTTTCGACCCAAACCAAATAGTTTGGTCGGGAACTTCTAAGACACGAGGTGTTTGCGGTTTTTGAAATTCAATACCCGAGACGGCACTTTCATTCATCCGTTCGTTTAAAAATAATATTAAAATAATCAAACGAACTTTATATTTCCTAAAAATAAGAAATAATGACATTAACTTATGATACGGCGTTGTTGACTTTTAGGGTTTGACCGAATGGAAATTTCGGGTTGTCACAAACCTAAACTGTAAACCGTAAGCACGAAGCTTAGTGAGTTCCCCCATCATACTACATACCACATAATACCATCGGTATCTTTCAACTGGTAACTGGGGACTATTTCACCCCTACCACTCACATAATATTATATCATAAACATACTGATCACATACTAACATCATACACATGCTGATCACATACTAACATATCATAAACAAACAGATAAGCATTGCATGGGTTCTGTATACCCCTTCGGTATCTTTCAACCGGAAACTACCATCGGTATCTTCCAACCGGTATCTGCCATCGGTATCTTCCAACCGGTTTCCGCCATCGGTATCTTTCAACCGATAACCGGTGACTATTTCACCCCTACCACTATCATACAATAATAAGATATAATCATACAGTTAGGCATATCTGGGGTACTGACCTACCCTTCGGTCCTAACGACCGAGCCAGGGAAAAACTATTCCTTGCTACTACCACTAACACACATAGCATATCACATAAGCATATCTCATAAGCATATCAGATAAGCATATCACATAAGCATATCACATAAGCAATCTCATAAGCATATCACATAAGCATATCACATAAGCATATCTCATAAGCATATCACATAAGCATACCTCATGCGCATATCACATAAACATACCAATATAATTATCAGTTATCACAAAGAGAATTATCTACCAACTACCCCTGTTGGTGGGCCGACATTGTGGCCTTAGACCCACCCCTAATGGAAGGTAACTTACCTCACGCTATTGAAGTCCCGTAGACACAACCCCATACTGCTGAAGTCCCGCTGACTCAACCCGAACTACTAGATGACAGGTTCCCGAACTATCAACACCAAAATAACACCCAATTAATAATTGGGCTCCACTACATAACCATAAGTACATACTTTAGGTAATTACTATATTGCCTCTTGCTTGGCTTTATTCAAGCTCAAAGCCCAATCCATAGGCCCAAACTCAAACTAGGAATAAGGGTCCAACATATGGCTAAATTTTCCAAATTGGGCCCAACCTTTAAAAGGTCTTACCCTAAGGCCCAACCATTAATTCCATTCCAAACAATTGGCATTTTAATGGCCCAATGTCTCATAATCATCTAGGCACAACTATGGCCCAACTATGGCCCATGTGAAATTAGGGCTTCACATAAAATGATGATTAGGTTTAAGTGTTTCTCACTTAACGCATTAAGGAATTAATCCATTAAGTCCAGTATTGCTTAGATTAATATTTGCTAATGATCATTATTTAATATCTCCAGTTATTAAATAATTCCCATGTGTCCCGATTAATTCCCCAAATTAAGGTTTTATTGGCATTAGGGTTTTCCAACTCAAATACTAGCCCATTATTAATTTCTTGGGATTTTAGGTCAATTAGGCTTTATTGGGCCTATTAGGCCCACTAGAATATCATTAAGCCTATTAGGGTTTGCATTGGGTCAATTTGAGTCCATTAGAACCATTAGGGTTTTCACTAAGCCCATTAGACTTCATTGGGCCCATTAGGGTTTCAAGCACCCCAAACGAATCGATCACAATGAGGCAAATCATACCGCCACCCGACACGGCGGCTGGTGGCGGCAGCCACCACCTTAAGGTGGTGGTTTTGAGTTCTATTCATTATTCTAGCCACTATTACAATTTTACAATGCTTATCTCAAAATAACATATCAAAAATAAAATGCACAAACAACCACCTTGAGGTGGTCGGCGGTGGCGAGTGGCGGCGGCCACCATGGCGGTTTCTCCTTTAGCTTTTCCGATCAGCAACCAAACACACACGCTCCTGGAACACAACACCAAACACATACTCCTACATGGTTCTGACTTGCACATATGATCCAACCATCGATCAAGCGGCGTCCGGCGGCGGTAGCGTACTCACGAGTCGCGGCAGCAGCCACCATGGCCGGCTGCCATGGTGGTTCTTCATAGTTATACTCGACCAAAAACCCCACTTGCTCCATAGGGCCTTTAATAGCAGCTCCCGAAAACTAACGCAAGTAGAATCCCGGAGACGAGGAAGGTGTGCAACCTCCGACAGGAAACCCAACAATGACGTCGTGGCGTCAATGGCGAAGGAGCGGCGGTAGTAGGATCGTCCACACAACGACAATTAGGTTTGGCGGTTCACATCGGTACTTCCGACTTCCCTGCCCCCTTCCAATGTAGAACGAATTACTCTGATGGTCTCCGAACTTAATCGCGACTATACGGTGACGAAGAAATGTTGGTGGCGAAGGGGAGACATAAGGTTGAGGACTCTTCTTCTACAGCAACGACACCAGCATTGTGGTGGTGTCTGGTAGTTGAAGACCTCAACAGAGGTGGTGGTGCGACGCTGTAAGTCGGAGAAGGGTGAGAGCGGCGGCTGGAGAACCCTGACGATGGCGGCTGCAACATAAGGGGCTTAGGGTTAGGGCTTGACAGGTAATGAAGCTATATACCCCGCCCCCCATCAAATATTTGCGATAATGACATTTTCGGCCCCTCCTCCATGAAATCCCTTCAAAAGAAGTGTATAAGTTACCATTTAAACCCTGCCCTTTCAATTCCTTTACAAATTAAGTCCAAATTTTACTAAAACAGCCCTCCCCCTTGAGAATCTTTGCAAAACTAATCCCGGGTTTACCTTTTTCACCCCAAACTCCATAATTATTTACAATATAAATCCAGAATTTACATTTTATCACTTGGTTCCCTACTTCCTTTCATATTGAGTCCTAATTGTTACCAAGCAACCCCTGTCTTCAATATTACTTACCAATTAAGCTTGGATTTTACACTCTAACCCTCAACTTCTAAATTATGCCAATTAACTCCTCGAAACCAACACCCTGCATATATAACTGTTTATTTTAGGGCTACCATTAATTAATTAATTAATTAATTAATTTAATAACTAAACGGGTGTTATAACTCTCCCCTACTTAAATTAGATTTCGTCCTCGAAAATCATTCCTTACCATTCCTTACACGCTTAATCATTTTCGTAACATGGTCACCATTCTAGGCACACCCTAGTCTTCCCAGAGTAGCCGTGACCAATCTTCACAAGACCTGAACTCCTCATATGAATGTATTTCTCGCAGCAAGACCTCATCTACTCCGTCTAAAATATGTTATCTTGAGATGGTCTGATTCTATGACAGATCACTCATCTTGAATCATTGCATTTAGTCTAGCCCGTTTATCCCTCAACAGGCTACTCACTCTGATAGCTCGAGGTTCCTACTATAAGACAAGGTCACAGACCCAAATCATCTATCTATTCCGCCCATACTCGCAACCTGAAACACAAATGCTAACACTTCCCAATGTTGAAACTGCTTGAACACTGAACTGCCTGAAGCAGTATGCTGCTACATAGCTGGTTCCCAAAATCTATTGAGACCATCCTGGTCTCAATTCATCCGTCAGTCGCCTGAAATATCGGGTTTCCGCCCGGCTGTGGAGCCAAAGGATTCCCACTTAGTCGTCTCAAAAGTCTTCTGAACGAAATCCTTCTTTGGGACTAGATGCAACTAGTTATCATGCCACGCTTGCTCTAACAACCTCCTGATCCAACCGATCGGGTCCATATGTTGAATCCTGACATCACCAATTATAGTGTGACAACCCAAAATTTCCATTCGGTCAAACCCTAAAAGTCAACCACTTTGTATCATAATTCAATGTCATTATTTCTTATTTTTAAGAAATATAAAGTTCGTTTGATTATTTTAATATTATTTTTAAACGAACGGGTGAAAGAAAGTGCCGTCTCAGGTTCTGAAGTTTAAAAACCACAAACACCTCGCGTCTTAGAAATTCCCGACCAAACTTTTATGTTTTTGGTGAAAAATCACCCAAAAACCGTGAACTCATACCTATGTATGAGTTTACTCTCCAAAAGTCTAGTCATTTGTGTTTACTCCCCAATTTCACAAAAGAGTAAACTCCAAAAACTCTTTCAAGTATCATCCTAGTTTTGATTCCAAATCTTCAATCTTGTAAGTGTTCTAACCATTTCAAGTTAGTAAAACAGTTAATCTAGTGTTTATACATCTAATCATCCACTCATATGTGTATTTTGTCTAGATTTCCAAAACACCAAGAACACCAAGAACACACACTAAGTGTTCTTGGCCTTTTAGCTCAAATCAAGCCTTCTAATAGTAAGTGCTTCCATCCTTCAGTGTTATTAAGTTAGTATTACATTTAAACATCAAGAAATCATGTCAAGAACACAATATTAGAGGTGTTCACGGTCCAACAATGTTCTTAGGCCGTAAACACCATAAATGGCATCAAAGTGTGCCTAAGTCCCTAATCTAAGTCCTAGTTGATGTATAAACCATCCTTGACATGTTTAAACCCTTACTTATTGTGTTTAAGCCTTGAAAAACATCAAAGACCAACAATTATAGGTGTTTACGGTTTGGGGATCTCCCAAAACCGTAAACACCCTAAAGTGTGTTTAAGTTGGTCATTTTCCTTCCTTAGGCTTACAAAACTAGCTTATACACTTACCTAATTGTGTTAAGGACTTGAAAACATGGCAATACCCTTCTCCATGAGGGTTTACGGTAGTAAACCCAAAGGTAAATGTCCATGAGGCCGTAAACTCCTCCAAGGAGTGTTTTTGATGCCCTAGTCCCTTCCAAAGGCCAAATCACTTAGTAGAAATGCTTCAATGGGCTTGTTAAAACACAAACCAACACATGGTCATTAGGACTAGAGTTTACGACCGTAAACTCTAGAGTTTATTTCCGTAAACTCCCTAGGTTATGACCATCAAAACCGTAATCTCCAAGGGAGTTTACCTTTGAACTCCAAACACACTAGCTTTGCCCTACCAACACTCTGATGCAATCCTTGTGATCTTTAACACTTGAAACAAAGTGTTTTCATGTTCTAGGGTGTCCCAAATTAATTTATTAGTTATAAATTGGCTAATTACTTATATATATGTTCATTATATGATAACTAGGCTCGTGAGTGTGTATAAGTCTTCATTTGTCACCTAGCACCGTACCCGACACTTTAATCCAATCCACTCACCACAAGTGAGTTCATACCCCTTTAACTAACCTTTGAAATACTTTTAAATGTTTTAAATGCTTTAATGGGGGGGGGGGGATACAAGTTGAATACTTATAGTTATTACATCAATCACATGTGGTTAATAACTACAAAGCCAATGATTTT
Organism: Lactuca sativa; assembly: GCF_002870075.4. Lineage (NCBI taxonomy): Eukaryota > Viridiplantae > Streptophyta > Magnoliopsida > Asterales > Asteraceae > Lactuca > Lactuca sativa. The sequence continues at coordinate 179,220,069 of NC_056625.2, read as the reverse complement.
ATTACTGTTCAAACTGTTTTACTTCAAACTGTTTTACAAACTCTTTTACTTATCAAATACTTTTACTTAAACTTTGTTATACTTATTATAAATTGCATGCCCATATATGTATACTTATAAAAGCAATGTTTAAAAGGCTTAGGAAGGCCTTCCGTCCTATTTCCTTTTCCTCGATTTGGATGTGGTCTGGTGGGATATCGGGTAGCCGTCCGAAGGTCGTTTCAATATTAATTATATATCATGTGTACATATATAGTCATAAAAGTTGTTCCATATTCATGCGTGCTAGTTACTTCATTAGTGTGTTACCATATGGGTAGCACGGGTTAATACTTATATAATTGCTAGATCAATGAGATGTTGAATGAGTCAGTTCATTCATGAGTCAATAATTATTACTATGAGAACATATACATTACATTACTATGAGAACATATACATTACATTACTATAAGAACATATACAACTATACTAGAAGAAGAACATATACAACTATACTAGAAGAAGAACATATACAACTATACTAGAAAGAGAACATATACATCGATACTAGAACGAGTAACAATACATTACATATACATAAATACGTTAACAAATTGTGATCCACTGTATCGGAGCATGCCTTCAATGACATGACCCGAGTTGTAGCCAGAGTCTCTTGGAGGGAGAGCGTGAGTTTGCGTATAGATCTATACTGGATTGACTATCCTACACCTTGCTGCTAGCTACAGCCGGACCTGCTGGTCTACGGGTGCCAAACATCATATCTTTTTACGACCTACATTTGTCGTTACCCAGTCGATAGTATGGTACAATTAATCACATGATACCTTAATATAAATCCGGTTTAAAGTAGTTAGTACAACAGTAGTTCCTATAATACAACACTACAGTACTACAATAATTTACCCTTCACATATATTTAGTGATTATTTCACTTAAACATTAATGTACAAACTATATTTTGTTAATGATAGTTACACTTGGGAAATTACGCACTTTTACAATAAATGAACATACAAAACAGTTACGCCTTGGTAGAAGGCTACTTTTTATAGAAAATATAGGTTTTTCTGAGAGATTCAAACTTTTACAAACACTTACAAACATTCACATACTTTTATCACCAATGTTTACAAACTCATACTTAAAGCCATATTCAAACGTTTTGATACAAACACTGACACTAAATTACTTATGAACTCACCAGCTTAATGCTGATAAACTCTTTCAAAATAACTTGTATTCTCAGGTCGTCAGTAGACAGGTACCGAGGCCAACTTTGAGAAGATGGAGTGCATCCAAGACTTATCTTATTATTTTGATTTACTTTTGGTGTCTATAACTGTACATAACACAGTTGTATTAAAATTATATATTTAATGCAATGGATGATGTTGTTTGCTTATTTACTGTTATATTGTGTTGTGATACTTTACATGACGTCCTCCGCCCCAGAACGTTTCCGCCGTTCTTGGTTTTGGGGTGTGACATATAGTCTAAAAGTGATTGCTACCTTACCGACGGTAGCCTTATCACAAGCAATGTTATACAGTCCAATGCTTCCCTGATCCCATAACCGTAGGGGCACTCCTACAGTCTTGTCACTGGCTCAACCTGATCCAATCCTTCTGGGTAATTCCGAAATCCCATCCATGGATTTCCATATCCTCAATGCGACACCCGAACTGGTGGTACTACTGTTCCTTCCGCGATCTAACAACGCGCACACGATATCTACCACCCTAGTGTATGCTACGGCTAAACCCGTAGACTCACAACACCCTAAAATTATCTAACCACTAGTGAATGCTACGACTACCCCCATAGTATTACAACACTTTCCATGATGACTGAACGCTAGTGAATGCTACGGCTATCCCCATAGTCTTACAACACTTCCAAACCGGGTTGAACACGCACTCGACTTAACACCCAACCGAAATTGAGTCATAACTAAAGCTCTAACCTGGTTCCCAAAACCTGTTATCTGATGCCAAAGAAGAGCATGAACCAAATGTTGGAACGTGTTCTAAACTTCCAACTCACCTAATCCTCAACCTAGACGGCCACTCGACTGCCCTCCAACTATGGCGGGGATGCGAAACTCATCCTAGTTTCACACCTAATGCTACTCCTGAATACCTGATCAATTCTTCCCCACTTAGCTTCAGCTAAGTCTTCCCGGCACGTGAGAGTTAAAGGGTTCCCCGATCCTTCTTACTTTCTAATAGTCCACTGTCAACAATCTAAGCTTATCGGTGCTGACGATCAGTTATTAGTCAAACCTCAAGATCGCCCATTTTCTGAAATCTAGAAGAGTACTCTTGAAATATGGTCCAGTCTGACACCTCAATCCACCACCAATGCTAACAACTGGAGGCCTTAATCTTCACCCTAGCTGACGAATTCTCATCCCTACTTCTTATCTTGCAGCACCACTGAACTCTGACCGAACACAACCTATATGGAAGTACATTTCTCTTGAACAACCACTGTCTGAACACTTATACATCTAACACCCGCAACTGACTCCACTATCTTCATTCTACCAGTCCTCTCCTAGAAATGGTGGTGCTTTAAACTCCAAAGTTCTCCCATAGATAGCTGACGACCATACCTAAACAATAGTAGAATTACTGAACTCTGACTTCCCTGGAGAACTATCGCTTTAACTCTGGCTTGATATCCTCTGAACATTACTCCTGCATAGATCTCGACACAGACCCGAAATGATAACGGTACATGCGGGATCCACTCCGCAAGGTGCGTCCCTATGTGGGTTCATCAAGGACCTTTCGGCATGCAGGATGGCATATATGATCCTTGATAACCCAAACGCTAATAGAAAACTAATCTGAGATCTAACTTGTCCAAACTCACTCACAATTCCAAAGCGATATTGATTCCCGAAATCCATCTAGTATCAAAAGAAGATGACATTCCCGCAACATCTGGCGAAATTGTGATCCCGATGATAGGAACCAACTATAGAATCTTTCTTCCCAAAGGATTCTAAGGGTCCACAGACCTTGGGTTTCCAATGAACCCCTAACTTCCCCATGAAATTCTGTCCCAAAAAGGCCCCGAGACAACTACCGGGCGCCTCTAAAGTCCTTCCTTGGCTGAACGGAAGACCATCCAGGTCCATTCCCATAACTCTATAAGTAATATCTGATGAGATGAACTCCTATAATCGCGCATTGCCTGGCCCATGTCTTGATCTTGAGCTGGAACCAGAATCTGAATATCACTCTTGGGTGCTTAACACCATATTGAACTGACATTCCAAGGATTCGAATATACTCAATAATCCTTACCACCTTTTTCCGACATGACCAACCCCGCTACTTTGTAGCAACCTAAACCCTTGGAGTGACAAACTCCCTTGTGCACTTTCTTGTACGTGCTGCACTGACTCCGGCCCTGCTGGCCTTTCACTCGATGATCAGAAGTCATGGGTCTCTTCCCGGGCACTCCAAACCAATCTCGCATCTACAAACTCTTGGAAGTCATATCCTTCAGGTTCCAACACCTTGTCACACTCAGTAGCTCACCTGCCAATGGATAAACTGCACCAACTGGAACATCCTTTGTCCCCAAATTGGGTCACAAACTCCTCCCCGAAGCTTCTTAGATTCTCCAAGACTCTCACTGATTCGAGTATGGATCATGTACTTTCAGTAGTACGGGTCCAATTCTACCTTCCAAACCTATCCATACTTTCCTCAGCAATCCTTCGGAATCTTCCAAGTCAATTCCTCAATCGGTACACCTAAATCTCACTGAACCTCACTACTAACCCATTGAACATATCCTAGGCTTTCCTAGGTTCCCGTACTCACCCACTCCTTAGCTGCTAAAGGATTTCCCACTAATGTCAACTAGCTACCTCATGAATATAGCCACTCGTGACTTAGCATATTCACTTAGTAGCTAGCTCACATTACTAAGAGTCCCTCAAAGCACCAAGCAAACAACATCCAGACAATGGAAAATCTAACCAACATATTCCAATAAGATCAGTCTATCCTCTTGTCAGGGATCTATACTAGCATGCGATTCTAAGGCTCACACAGTCAGGCATAACCTAAACAGGCTATCCTATCACTAACTGATCATTACTAACATGCAACTCAACAAGCACATACAACAGGCATATAAGGCATTTTCCTAGATCCTTAGCCCTAATCTAGCATGCAGTTCTCATCATATCATATCATATCATATCATATCATATCATATCATATCATATCATATCATATCATATCATATCATATCATAACTTGTATGGGTATCTTGGGGAAAACTTACTTGAGCTCGGCAGATTGCATACATCACACACCTTGTTATTTTGAAAGTTCTTTTCTCCTTCCAAATTCTTTTTATAAAAATGATATTCTTTTGACAATTTTCATGCCAAGCCCTCAGTTTGAGTCCAGACACACTCGAGAGTGTGCCCGAATCCCTCAAACCAAGGCTCCGATACCAACTTGTAACATCCCAAAATTCAAGGCCAAAAATTTCGTTTTGATTAAGTTATTGTATAAAACTGATCAATATAAAAACTTTCATAATAATATCTCATGTTAAAACCAAAGTGTCAATAATCAAAACATATTATCATAAAACTGTATCAGAGTGTAATCCCAAAGATTCTGTGTGCGGAAAACATAGTGTGATGCGCTGCGATCAAGCCGACTCCTATCCTTTGAAAACAAAGCACATGAAACCTAAACTGTAAACCATAAGCACGAAGCTTAGTGAGTTCCCCCATCATACTACATACCACATAATACCATCGGTATCTTTCAACTGGTAACTGGGGACTATTTCACCCCTACCACTATCATATAATATTATATCATAAACATACTGATCACATACTAACATCATAAACATGCTGATCACATACTAACATATCATAAACAAACATATTAGCATTGCATGGGTTCTGTATACCCCTTCGGTATCTTTCAACCAATAACTGCCATCGGTATCTTCCAACTGGTATCCGCCATCGGTATCTGCCATCAGTATCTTTCAACCGGTAACCGGAGACTATTTCACCCCTACCACTATCATACAATAATATGATATAATCCTACAGTCAGACATATCTGGGGTACTGACCTACCCTTCAGCCCTAACGACCGAGTCAGGGAAAAACTATTCCCTACTACTACAACTAACACACATAGCATATCACATAAGCATATCTGATAAGCATATCACATACGCATACCTCATGCACTTATCACATAAACATACCAAGATAATTATCACAAAGAAAATTATCTACCAACTACCCTGTTAGTGGGCCGACATTGTGGCCTTAGACCCACTCCTACTGGAAGGTAACTCACCTCACACTACTGAAGTCCCATAGACACAACCCTACACTTCTGAATTCCCGTTGACTCAACCTCAGTTGCTGGATGATAGATTCCCGAACTGTCAACACCAAAATAACACCCAATGAATAATTCAGTTCCATTACATAACCATAAGTACATACTTTGGGTAATTACTATATTGCCCCCTTGCTTGGCTTTATTCAAGCCCAAGGCCCAATCCATAGGCCCAAAGTCAAACTAGGAATCAAGGCCCAACATATGGCCAAATTTTCCAAATTGGGCCCAACCTTTAAAAGGTCTTACCCTAAGGCCCAACCATTAATTCCAGTCCAAACAATCGACATTTTAATGGCCCAATGTCTCATAATCATCTTGGCCCAACTATGGCCCAAGTGAAGTTAGGGCTTCACATAAAATGATGAATAGGGTTAAGTGTTTCTCACTTAACCCATTAAGTACTTAATCTACTAAGGACTTAATCCATTAAGTCCAATATTGCTTTGATTAATTTTTACCAATGATCATTATTTAATATCTCCAGTTATTAAATAATTCCCGTGTGTCTCGATTAATTCCCCAAATTAAGGTTTTATTGGCATTAGGGTTTTCCAACTCAAATACTAGCCCATTATTAATTTGTTGGGATTTTAGGTCAATTAGGCATTATTGGGCCTATTAGGCCCACTAGAATATCATTAAGCCCATTAGGGTTTGCATTGGGTCAATTTGAGTCCATTAGACCCATTAGGGTTTTCACTAAGCCCATTAGGCTTCATTGGGCCCATTAGGGTTTCAAGCACCCCAAACGAATCGATCACAACGAGGCAAAGCACACCGCCACTCGACATGGCGGCCGGTAGCGGCAGGAGGCGGCATCCACCACCCTCAGGTGGTGGTTTTGAGTTCCATTTCATTATTCTAGCCAATATTACAATTTTACAATGCTTATCTCAAAATAATATATCAAAAATAAAATGCATAAACAGCCACCTTGCGGTGGCCGGCAATGGTGTGTGGCAGCGGCCACCATGGTGGTTTCTCCTTTAGCTTTTCCGATCAGCAACCAAACACACACGCTCAAGGAACACAACACCAAACACATACTCCTATACGGTTCTGAATTGTACATATGATCGAACCATCGATCAAGCGGCGTCCAGTGGAGGTAGCGTACTCACGAGTCGTGGCAGCAGCCACCATGGCCGGCTGCGATAGTGGTTCTTCATAGTTATACTCGACCAGAGACCCCATCAGCACCATAGGGCCTTTAACAGCATCTCCCGAAAACCTACGCAAGTAGAATCCCGGAGACGAGGAAGGTGTGTAACCTCCGACAAGAAACCCAACAGCGACGTTGTGGCGATAATGGCTAAGGAGCGGCGGCAGTAGGCTCGTCCACACATCGGCGGTTGGGTTTGGCGGTTCACATCAGTACTTCTGACTGCCCTACCCCCTTCCAACATAGAATGAATTACTCTGGTGGTCTCCGACCTCAATCGCGACTATACGGTGATGAAGAAAGGTTGGTGGCGGAGGGGAGACATAAGGTTGATGACTCTTCTTCTATAGAAACGGCAACAACATTGTGGTGGCGTTCGGTAGCTGAAGACCTCAACAGAGGTGGTGGTGCGACGCTGTAAGTCGGAGAAGGGTGAGAGCGGCGGCTGGAGAACCCTGACGATGGCGGCTGCAACATAAGGGGCTTAGGGGTAGGGCTTGACGGGTAATGAAGCTATATACCCCGCCCCCATCAAATCTTTGGCATAATGAGATTTTCGGCCCCTCCTCCATGAAATCCCTTCAAAAGAAGTCTATAAGTTACCATTTGAACCCTGCCCTTTCAATTCCTTTACAAATTAAGTCCAAATTTTACTAAAACAGCCCTCCCCCTTGAGAATCTTTGCAAAACTAATCCCGGGTTTACCTTTTTCACCTCAAACTCCATAATTCTTTACAATATAAATCCAGAATTTACATTTTATCCCTTGGTTCCTTATTCCTTTCATATTGAGTCCCAATTGTTACCAAGCAGCCCCTGTCTTCAATATTACTTACCAATTATGCTTGGATTTTACACTTTAACCCTCAACTTCTAAATTATGCCAATTAACTCCTCGAAACCAATACCCTGCATATATAATTGTTTATTTTAGGGCTACCATTTGTTCATTAATTAATTAATTTATTTAATAATTAAACGGGTGTTACACTTTGTTGAGCATGAAAGGTGAATTTAAATGAGCACTGAGTGATATGTATGTAGAGTATATGTTTTACAATAGTTGAATGGTTACACGAGAATAGAATTTCCTAGCTAAAATGCTAGTTGTGACATCATCCCCCCGTTAGAGGGAATTTCATCCCGAAATTCTTCCGAAGACTAGGTTTGTGAAGGAAAGAATAAGTGAGGGTACTTTTGCTTCATTTGGTCTTCACGTTCCTACATGAATTCCGGTCCATGTTTAGCGCTCCATTGAACCTTCACAATCGGAATGCGAATTTGCTTTGTACGCTTCACTTCCCTCTCCATAATCTCCACTGGTTCTTCGACGGATAGGAGATTCTCGTTTATCTCAATCTATTCCAAAGGGACAATAAGGGTTTCATCTGATAGACACTTTTTCAGATTCGAGACATGGAGCACAGGGTGTACGTTGGTTGCAGCTTGTAAGCCACTGGACCAATCCGGGAAAGAATCTCGAACGGTCCAATGTATCGCGGGTTCAATTTTCTTCGTTTCCCAAAGAGAATCATTCCCTTCCAAGGGGAAACCTTTAACAACACGCGATCCCCAACTTAAAGTTCTAATGGCTTTCGCCGCTTGTCAACATAGCTCTTCTGTCGGTCTCGCGATGCTTGAAGTCGAGCTTTGATTTGGACTATCTTTTTGGTCATCTCACGGATGATTTTGGGTCCTGTAAGAGCACTGTCCGGCGATTGCCCTTCTGCTAGTTGAGTGTCCCCCACCACGGCCCAACATAGGGGCGATCTGCATTTACGACCATAGAGAGCCTCGAAGGGAGCAACCTTGATGCTCGTCTGATAATTGTTATTATAGGAGAATTCGATCAGAGGCAAGTGGGTATCCCATGAATTGCCGAAGTCAATCACACAAGCTCGGAGCGTATCCTTGAGTGCCTGGATGGTGCGCTCACCCTGACCATCCGTCTGTGGGTGGTAGGCAGTGCTCATATCTAGCTGTGTTCCCATTGCCTTCTGAAGAGATTGCCAGAATCTTGAAGTGAATCTGCTATCTCGATCCGAGATAATAGATATTTGCACTCCGTGGAGTCTCACAAGCTCCTTGATTTAGATTCGGGTAAGCTTTTCCATCTCGTAGGATTCTTTTATTGGCAGGAAATGAGCGGATTTTGTTAATCTATACCCAGATAGCATCCAATCCATCTGCTGTGTTTGGCAATTTGGTCACGAAGTCCATAGTAATCCTTTCCCATTTCCACTCGGGTATCACTGGTTGTTGCAGTAGTCCCGAGGGCTTTTGGTATTTCAGTTTCACTTTGGTGCATGTAAGACGCTTGCCCACAAAAGTGGCTATCCCTGCCTTCATATTAAGCCACCAATACTTTGCTTGATATCCAAATACATTTTATCTGATCTCCAATGAATAGAATATCGTGTCTTGTGGGCTTCATGCATGATTACCTCTCTGAATCCCCTAATTTTGGGAGATTATATTCATGAAGTAGTGAGTTCCGTCATCTTTAACTTCGAGCTCCTTCTCCATTCCACGTAGTGACTCACTAGCGACATTCTCCGGCTTCAACGCGTCTAATTCGGATTGCTTGATCTGTGAGGCTATATGAGATTGGATGGTGATTGATAGGGTCTTCACACGACGACCTGAATACTTGTCACACCCCGAAAACCCAAGGCGGAAACATTTCCAGGGCGGAATCCACTTTGAGTATCAAATCCAATGTACATAGTAAGCAAAGTAAACAACCATTACATTACATATTAGAATTTACATTTGTTTTAAGGTAAAAAGTATTACAAGTGTGATACATGTATATATATGAACAAAAGTAAGGCGTGACTTCTACGCGCTCCGTCTTCACCAAAAGGATCATCAGGTACCTGTCTAATGCGGACCTGAGAATACAAGCAGTTTGAAAATCAGCATAAAGCTGGTGAGTTCATAAGTGGTTTTGTTTTCTGAAAATGTATTTGTTTCCTTTCTGTTTCTGAAAAGTTACGCACCAAGAAAATCCCATATTTTCTTAAAAGTTGGTTACTTATCCGAAATGTAATGTAAAAGATGTACATTGAAATCATGGTTACTCTTGTGAATTGTAAAGTTTAGTTATCAGGTTTGTTATGTACAAATGATACCCCAGGAAAATCCCATATTTTCTTGAAAGTTGGTTGCCAATATGAAATGTGAAAGATGTATACTGAAAACCCGGTTATCCTTATGAAATGTATTAGTTTTAACACGTATATAAAACTAATATGTACAAAGTAAACAAGTTACTTAATTCATTATTACTATCAAGTAAATCTCTGTTATCCAAATTGCGAGTTCCATAAACATACGATAGACTAGATATGGCAATAAGTAGACCACATCACCTTTTGACTTTCGTCACCCTTGAACCTTTCGGTTCGGCTGTAGCTAGCAGCCAGGTGTGGGGTAGTCAGCCCCGTATAGATCTATACACTCAAGTCACACTCCCTATCTAAGAGATTCTGGTTATGGGTTTGGTCCTCCACTCGCGTATCTCTGTGGAGTGTTCACCGAGGACGTGTCTCCAATTTATAAGAATAACAAATCTACTAGTAATAATACAATAATCCTCCACTCGCGTATCTCTGTGGAGTGTTACCGAGGACAAAACAGTGTGCTAGGTTTCATGTTTAAAGTTCAAATGTCATGCTTTTAACTGATATAATTGATGGGTTTTGAGCATTCTAACACTTCCTAAGTGTACATGCAACCCTAATAAACCTTGGATCTATGTTTGTCTAAGATACATGCAAATAATTATTTTTCCAAGGCTTATATCCTAACTAGCATGGCATGGGGAACTTGAATCAAATAAAGCTAGTAGAAACACTTACCTTGTAGTTGTAGTTGATTCCTTGGAGTTTTAGAGCCTAGCACCAATAATGTGGATGCCTCAAATGAAAGTCACAAATCACCACAAACTTGGAACTTTGAGAGAATAGTCACACTTCTCTTGAAATCGGCCCTCACCTCAACATGTGTCAACTAGTGTTCACTAGCTAGATTTCAAGAGCCAAAGCCTCCTTTATATAGTGTGGTGGATTAGGGTTACATCCATGTAAACCCTAATACCCATGTCTCTTCATTTCCATGAGATCCATGGGTTAAAGCTCCATGGAGTATCCATGGACTTCTCCATCCAAGCCTAGCCCATTCCAAATAAGCATAAGCCCACACTATATAAATATAGAAGCCCATATTTAATTAGTAATATCTTTGATCACTAAATTAATCCTAGATTAATTATAGATCACTACTAATTAAATAATATGATCTTATATTAATATATTAGAACTTATAATATATTAATAAATCATAACTTGTACTATTCTCAAATATTATCCATAAATTGTTCGGGTGAAGTGCAACCCAAATGGACCATGCCGGGTCGGGTCAAGTACATACCAAATATAGTTATGAACTTAGACACTATATCCAACAGTCTCCCACTTGGATAAGTCTAATAACTATAGTTGCAAGTATGACTTCAGGAACCGATCAGCAATCGTAGCTCTTTAAACTCTGTTGAACTAGAACACGCCATTTAGATAAGTGATCATATAATCCTCTGTTCTAGATATCAGCCGGACAAACACATGGAACATTGTCTTGCTTATTGTCCAACATTTGTTTCCCGATTTCCGATTTGTTTGACATAGAACTCAACTGAACACATCAATTTAGTTCTGACCGGGCCCGGTACATAGGTCAAAACAAAATCATCGAGGGGCCCAGATATCAGCTTCTAATCCAAGAAGGAACAGATAAACTTCGACTCATATGTTTGTTCTACCACTCATTGAATTACACACAAAGGCACGTTTTATAACATCGAGTTACCAATGCGTTTACGTACAATCAATGCATAACCAACTCGTAAGTAACAAATCATATCTCTAGGTTTGAAGACTTATATGATATTACCGTCTCACGATCACTCGAGATAAAGTTCCATGAAGTGATTCCAGTGAGCGTGGGTTGAGTCCAATGCTCAGAACTTATGAGCACTCATGATTGTTGTAGCCATGTCCAACACCTTAGACCTCTGCAACCAATCATGACAGTCTTGATTCATACCTACTTCCGACATATGACCGACTGTGGAGGTTTGAATAATATGATATACCAAACATAATTATTCTGGAAGTCAAAACATGCAAAAGAAATATAGTAAAAGATCGACAAGAGATAGCAACACTTTACTCATGAATAAAACACCTTTTATTCATCATCAAATGTCAATTACACTTTACAAATTTCTGGGTTATCTAACTACTAAAACTTATATCATCCTTCAGCCTATGCTCCGAGCATGCTGGAGATGCTTAACCCTACTCAGTCCCTTCGTTAGGGGATCTGCCGGGTTCTCATCCGATGATACCCTCTTTGCCATGATGAGTCCTTCTTCAATTCGATGTCTGATAAAATGGTATTTTCTGTTGATGTGTCTGGATCTCCCGTGAACCCTTGGTTCCTTGGCTAAGGCAACCGCACTTTCACTATCACAGAAAATCTCCATTGGCTCTTTTATAGCTGGAACAACTCCAAGGTCTCCGATGAAGTTCTTTAGCCATATCGCCTCCTTTGCTGCCTCGCTTGCTGCTATATACTCTGATTCACAAGTGGAATCAGCCACTGTCTCCTGCTTGGAACTCTTCCAAAAAATTGCTCCTCCGTTTAGGGTAAAGACCCAGCCTGACTGAGAGCGGAAATTATCCCTATCAGTCTGGAAACTAGCATCACTATACCCTACAACTCTCAAGTCATCACTCCCACCGAAGGTAAGGACCCAGTCCTTAGTCCTTCGCAGGTACTTGAGGATATTCTTTATCGCAATCCAGTGTTCCTTTCCAGGGTTCGCCTGATACCTGCTAACCATGCTCAAAGCAACGGCTACATCAGGTCGAGTACACGTCATAGCATACATGATCGATCCTACAGCTGAAGCATAAGGAAATCGACTCATTTCTGCTATCTCAGCCTTAGTACTAGGGCTTTGTGTCTTACTCAATCTAGCGTTACACTGAATGGGTAACTCACCTTTCTTGGAGTTATGCATGTTGAATCTTTTCAACACTTTGTCCAAGTAGGTACTTTGGCTAAGTCCAATTAGTCTTTTACTCCTGTTTCTCAAAATCTTTATCCCTAGGATATAGGCAGCTTCACCAAGGTCCTTCATAGCGAAACACTTCCCAAGCCAGGACTTTACTTCCTGCAGGGTTGGGATGTCATTTCCTATGAGTAGTATGTCATCCACATACAGTACCAAAAAACTGACTATGCTCCCACTAGCCTTGATATAGACGCAAGATTCATCTTCACTCCTCGAAAAGCCAAATTCCTTGACTTTCTCATCAAAGCAAAGATTCCACCTGCGAGGTGCCTGTTTCAATCCATAAATGGATTTCTCGAGTTTACACACTCTATTAGGGTACTCGTTGCTGACAAAACCCTCTGGCTGACTCATGTAAACATCTTCAGCCAACTTTCCATTAAGGAAAGCGGTTTTGACATTCATTTGCCATATTTCATAGTCATGAAATGCAGCTATGGCAAACAGAACCCGAATAGACTTAATTTTGGCTACTGGAGAAAAGGTCTCATCATAGTCCACTCTAGGAATTTGAGAGAAGCCCTTTGCAACTAGTCTCGCCTTATAAGTGTGTACTTTACCATCCATGTCGGTCTTCTTCTTGAAGACCCACTTGCACCCTACAGTCTTACGACCAGGTACATTCTCAACCAAGTTCCAAACTTGATTGTCATACATGGATTGTATCTCGCTATCCATGGCCTCTTTCCATTTAGCAGCCTCAGGGCCTGCCATGGCTTCCATGTAGCTGTTAGGTTCATCCAGACCTACTAGTGTCTCATCACTAATAAGTGTCTCACCTTCCGTAGTAATATGGAAACCATAGTAATGCTCAGGTGCATTCCTAACTCTCGTGGAACGCCTCAGAGGTACAGGCTCATCAACTGGCTCAACAGGAGTTTCCTCCTCAAGTTGAGGGCTAGTGTTTGAAGTTCCTTCACCGCTTGATTCTTGAATTTCTTCAAGATCAATTTGCCTCCCACTGTCTCCTTGGCTTATAAATTCTCTCTCTCGAAAGACTCCTCTTCTTGCTACAAAGACCACATTGTCACTAGGTCTGTAGAAGAGGTAACCAAAGGATTGCTGTGGGTAGCCGATGAAAATACACCTCTTGCTTCGAGGTTCGAGCTTATCATGAGTCTCGCGTCTCACGAAAGCCTCACAACCCCAAATCTTGATGTGGTCTAGCTTAGGTACTTTTCCAGTCCACATCTCGTGAGGAGTTTTGGCAACTTTCTTTGTAGGGACAAGATTAAGAATATGGGCGGCAGTCTCTAAGGCATACCCCCAGAATGAGATTGATAGCGTAGCTCGACTCATCATGGAACAAACCATATCCAACAAGGTTCGATTACGCCTCTCAGCCACACCATTCAACTGTGGTGTCCTGGGAGGTGTCAATTGTGAGACAATCCCACATTCCCTAAGATAGTCGAGGAACTCTGAACTAAGATACTCACCTCCTCGATCGGATCGAAGCATCTTAATGTTCCTGCCCAATTGATTCTCGACTTCCTGTTTAAATTCCTTAAACCTCTCGAAAGTCTCTGACTTATGCTTGATTAAGTAGACATATCCATATCTACTGTAATCATCAGTAAAAGTCAAATAATAACGATTAGCATCCCTTGTGGCATGTTTGAATGGTCCACACACATCCGTGTGTATAAGGTCCAACAAACCTTCACCCCTCTCACACGAGCCTGTGAAGGGTGACTTTGTCATTTTTCCAAGTAAGCATGATTCGCAACTATCATCTGACTTTAGGTCAAACGACTCCAAGACTCCATCCTTTTGGAGTTGGCCTATGCGTTTCTTGCTTATATGTCCAAGACGACCATGCCATAATGATGCTTTATCCAAGTTATTATTATTAGTAGAATCAATACACAAAACATTATTTCCCAAGTTATCTACAACAGATACAGCTTCATACACACCATCACAAGGTAATGCTTTAAAATAAAAAACATTATTATAGAAAACATCTATAGAACCAACTTCATTATTAAATGAAAAGGTAAACCCTTGTTTGTACAAAGCATGAAAGGAAATAATATTTCTTGCCATTCCTGGCGAATAACAACACTTATTCAAATCTAAATTAAACCCACTACTTAGCGATAAAGTATAAACTCCAATCTTGGTAACAGGTAAAGCTTTCCTATTCCCCATGATCAAGTTTATTCTTCCTTGCTCCACATTCTCACTTCTTCTTAGTCCCTGCAAGTCACAACAAATATGAATACCACAACCGGTATCAAGGACCCAAGACTTAGAATGGGGTGAGTTATTAGAAATGATAGTGTAAGTACCTGCATGGTTGGGTTTGACTTTCCCATCCTTCACATCCTGCTGGTACTTTGGGCAGTTCCGCTTCCAATGAGATTTTTCATGACAATAGAAGCATTCAGCCTCTTTTGGGTCAAAAGAAGGAGTGACGAAACCTTTCTTGGTTCCACTTGAAGAAAAGCCATCAAGGGTCCGAGCCTTGGTACCCTTCGAGGATCTCTTTCTCTTCCTCCATCGATTTTTCCCAATTGCCAAAACCGGAGTTGAGTTTGGAGTAGGAGTGATAGCAACCGACTTCCCCTTAAGACCTGATTCTGCGGTCTTGAGAAGTCCCTGAAGTTTGCTGAGTGTGACCTCTTCCTTATTCATGTGATATGTCATGCGGAATTAATCATAGCACGATGGTAAGGAGTGCAAAATGATATCTATTGCAAGATCCTCAGGGAAGTTCACATTAAGCTTCAGCAAACGATCCACATACCTTTGCATTTTCTGCATGTGGCTCGTGACGGATTCCCCGTCCTTCATCATGGTTGTTATCATGGAGCAGATGATTTCATACCTCTCTTGTCTTGCACTTTGATGGTATCTTTCCATCAAATCTTGGTGCATTTCATAAGGGTAGAAATCCTCATAAGACTTTTGGAGTTCCGCTGTCATCGTGGCCATCATGATGCAAGCCACTTTCGTAGCATCCCTTTCATGTGCCCGAAATTCAGCGATCTCCTGAGGAGTTGCAGTGGTCTCATTAATCTCCTTAAGCTCCTTGTCAAGGACATATTCTTTGTCCTCGTAGCGGGTAATCATCCTGATGTTTCTGATCCACTCATTGAAGTTGGATCCATCAAAGGTGACTTTCCCACACAAGTTCATAAGGGTAAAGGAGCCATTAGGATTAGAGCCAGAAGCAGCATTGTTTGAAGACATCTAAAAAGAAGAGAACAAGATTAGTTTAGATATAAGAGAGTCCTTAATAAAACACCCAAATGTAATATTAAGGCTAGGATCCAATCACAATATAATATAACTTAGAAGAGGTATGCCGTAATCTAAGCTATACCATATTTGAAAGGTAGGTGAATGACGATTCACCTATTTCCACCACGAAAACCGAGACATTTAAGTATTAGGTTTTTGACTGGTTCTTAGAAATTCCTAGATTCTTTGAGATTCAACGAACTTTTCAAAGGCATGTTTCAATCTCGAGTGTGCCCCCCAGGTTTTGTGTCTGGGATGCCGAGGATCACAAAACGAGGTGTGAAGTAACCATGCAAATCACTTGGTACCCTTTAAAGTTTATCACTCAATCGATGTGCCGGTAAACCACACACGCTCCATCGATACTATAATAAACCTTTAAGTCACCCTTTACCTACCTTGTTAAGTCCAAGTTAGTGTGCCGGTTAACTACACACGCTCCACCAACGACTCAATCAAAGTGTAAAGTGTAATTTCATGGATTAGCACCTTATTCACATTTTTCCTAAAGTAACTAAGATTGGGAATTTAATAAAACATTTAGTTACTTTATAATATTCATCATACTTTGAATGAGAATTTATAAGTCCTTGTCTTACCCGTTCGGCTAACGACCCTCCACCAGTCAAGCAAGCGGTGGGTGAGAGTGGACACCCATTAAGTCACCATTTTATAGGCAACAACCTTATACCCACCTTATAGACCGGCTTCGTGAATGAGGCGTACTAGCGGTAAGACGACTTTGTTCTTATACATATATATATATATATATATATATATATATATATATATAATATTATTAAATCATAATAATATAAGTATAAGGGTTGAATTTTAACTTTTAAAATTCTAAGGGTTGGAACTAAAGTTTAACTTAACTTTACTTGTTCCAAAACTTGAGGGCAAGTTTTGTAAACTTTCAAAACTTTTCATTTCTTGTAACTTATGAGTTTAATAGAGTAATAAAATGAGGACTTTTCATTTTTTCTAACTCTTGTGTTCTTTTAATGGTTTTTAATCCAAGAGACTTTTGGTTTTCCATAACTTGAGGACAAGTTATGGACTCCATTAAAACACATTATGATCAAGAATTAAACTACCACATAGGTTACAAATAATCCCTATGATCATCTAAACTTCATAAGAACAAGAACATGAATATGAACACTTTCAAGAATCAAAATCACATACAACTTTGTAATTTTGATAACTAGTTGTTGTAAATGAATTAGCAAAAACATTACACCAGCTAAAACAAGTTTTCAAGTACCAAAACAGTTTAGGGTAATGTTTCCAATCCATTTCCAGCAACTAAAGTCGAAAATCTGCACTCTGTTGACCATACTCGCCGAGTGCATGAACCTACTCGCCGAGTAGGTTGAAGATACAAGTGAACTCGGCGAGTCCCCCCCATGGACTCGGCGAATCCATCAGTCAGACAGCAAGATTTCGACTTTTTCAAGCATATTGCAACAAGTATCAAACTAACAAGCCTAGGCTCTGATACCACTGATGGGTTTTGAGCATTCTAACACTTCCTAAGTGTACATGCAACCCTAATAAACCTTGGATCTATGTTTGTCTAAGATACATGCAAATAATTATTTTTCCAAGGCTTATATCCTAACTAGCATGGCATGGGGAACTTGAATCAAATAAAGCTAGTAGAAACACTTACCTTGTAGTTGTAGTTGATTCCTTGGAGTTTTAGAGCCTAGCACCAATAATGTGGATGCCTCAAATGAAAGTCACAAATCACCACAAACTTGGAACTTTGAGAGAATAGTCACACTTCTCTTGAAATCGGCCCTCACCTCAACATGTGTCAACTAGTGTTCACTAGCTAGATTTCAAGAGCCAAAGCCTCCTTTATATAGTGTGGTGGATTAGGGTTACATCCATGTAAACCCTAATACCCATGTCTCTTCATTTCCATGAGATCCATGGGTTAAAGCTCCATGGAGTATCCATGGACTTCTCCATCCAAGCCTAGTCCATTCCAAATAAGCATAAGCCCACACTATATAAATATAGAAGCCCATATTTAATTAGTAATATCTTTGATCACTAAATTAATCCTAGATTAATTATAGATCACTACTAATTAAATAATATGATCTTATATTAATATATTAGAACTTATAATATATTAATAAATCATAACTTGTACTATTCTCAAATATTATCCATAAATTGTTCGGGTGAAGTGCAACCCAAATGGACCATGCAGGGTCGGGTCAAGTACATACCAAATATAGTTATGAACTTAGACACTATATCCAACAATAATATGGAAAACCATTTGTGAAATATAAAACATAACAGTTTATAACGTATTTCACAAATAATGTGTATAGATGTTCTGCAAGTTCAAACGGTTATCTGTTACGATTATCAGTGTTAAAAAGCATATGTAATATGAAACACAACATATGTAAAAAAAGTTTTGAGTACAAGTATTCCTTGTACTTTGCTTGTATTCTCCCCCTGAAAATAGTGAAAAACATTGAAAAAGGTAGGGGTATGAACTCACCTGGCGAGAAAACGTGACGGTTTGCATGCTAAGTGTCGGTTCGAGGCTTGATAATGCATGAGGTTCCTATGTAATATGAAATGCTATACAAATGTATCTAATTAGACTTTAAACCACTAATTAGATATGATTGTACACTCCAACGTGCGAAAACACTTCAAATCAAGTGTTTGGAGTGACCCGGGTGACATCTACGGACATGTATGGCTTAGGAATGGAGTTTACTCTTCAAGAGTAAACTCTTAGAAGAGTTTTCGGCCCTAAACACCACATCCACATGAGTTCACGTCTGTGAACTCATGAGTGGTGTTTTTGGGTGCTAAATGGTCTAGAAACACTTGGGGTTTAAATCTAGGCTTGGTTTTAAGGCATTGGAAAGTATTTTGGACATTTTAAGGACCATTAGAGGAGTTTACGGCAGTAAAATATGTGTTTATGGCCGTAAGCTCTTGTGTGCCCATTCACAAAGTGTTTTGGTGGTCCTAATTCATTCACAAGTGATTCAAACCAATTATACAAGCCTTAGAATGAGTTTAAGGCATCATATGACTTGTGTATGTGAGTTCACGGCCCAGGAACCCATTCTTGGGGGGTTTACGGTCGTGAACACTCAAAGGAGTGGTTTTCATCATGATTAAGGTCCCCAAATCGATTGTGGTTGGTTCTAGATTTAATCCAAGGCTATTGGTGTGTTTAAGTGGCATTTAAACACTTGATTTTGAGTTTACTCCCCATGAAGATGAGTTTACGGCCCAAGCATGTTCTTGGGCAGTAAACTCATGTTTACTCCTCAATAATGATGTTCAAGGTGTTCTAAGTCCGAATTGATAAGCCATTAGGTCATGTCTATGCCCCAAAGTTGGTTTGGAGGGATTTTAAGGCTCAAAAACCCTCTTTATATGTGTTTACGGCCCAAGCATGTTCCAGGGCCGTAAACTCATGAATATGGTCCTTTTGCAAAGATTAAACCTGAATTTGAAGGCTAATGATGCTATACTATGAGTTATGGAAGTTACCTTGGTGAATTTGAGCCTTAAATTGATGTTTTTGGACTTAGTTTTTTGGTTTGAGGAGAGAGGTTAGAGAGAGAGAGAGTAGTGAGAGAGTGCAAAAGCTTCAAATGGAAGCTTAATCCCCTTTAAATATGTTCTAAGTTCAGGACATGGTAGAATTCTACCCGATACCGACGTTAGACGTGGCTTTTGGTCGCACCCGATTATGTTGCCGTAACCCGATATGGTCGATTCTAAAAATATTTCGATTACTAGAATGGGGTGTTAATATGAATTCTAAACGCGTTAGGACACCCATTAAGTCATAATAGAAATCCCACATTTATGACTTAATTTAATGACGTAAACGGAAATGAAATTTAAAACGACGAATGTATTAATGAAACGGGTTACAAATAATGGAACGGATTTCGGGTTGTCACATTATCCCCCCGTTAGAGGGAATTTCGTCCCAAAATTCAGAATTAAGATACAAATCATGGATTCGAAAAGAGATGCGGATACTTCTGCTTCATCAAGTCTTCACGCTTCCAAGTGAATTCCGGTCCCCGCTTGGCATTCCAGCGAAGCTTCATTATCGGGATGCGACTTTGTTTCGTGCGCTTGATCTCTCGATCCATGATTTCGATTGGTTCATCCACGAAGTTCAAGTTTTCATTGATATCGATCTCGTCTAAGGGAGTCACTAGGGTTTCATCGGATAAGCACTTCTTGAGATTTGAGACATGAAAGACGGGATGAATGTTGTTGAGTTCATGGGGTAATTGAAGTTTATAGGCTCTTGGACCGATCCTGGCAAGGATCTCGAAGGGTCCAATGTATCTCGGATTAAGTTTCCCACGCTTCCCAAAGCGTATCATGCCTTTCCAAGGCGATACCTTCAACAAGACACGGTCTCCAACCTGGAACTCCAAAGGTTTCTGTCGGTTATCAGCGTAACTCTTTTGGCGATCTCGTGAAGCTTTCAATCCTTCCCGGATTTGGATGATCTTTTCGGTGGTTTCGCGAATGATTTCAGTACTAGTGAGAGCACTGTCGGGGAATTGACTCTTGGCTAGCTGCGTGTCCCCTACCTCGGCCCAGCACAGAGGGGATCTGCACTTGCGACCGTAGAGGGCTTCAAACGGGGCAGCCTTGATGCTAGTGTGGTAACTGTTGTTGTACGATAACTCGATCAAAGGCAGATATGTGTCCCACGACTTTCCAAAATCTATGACACATGCCCTCAGCATGTCTTCTAGGGTTTGGATAGTTCTCTCACTCTGTCCATCGGTCTGAGGATGATAAGCCGTGCTCATGTCTAGATTAGTTCCAAGAGCCTTCTGAAGGAACTGCCAAAACCTGGAGGTAAACCTGCTATCTCGGTCAGAGATAATGGACGTAGGTACACCGTGCAGTCGGACTACCTCTTGGATGTAGATCCGCGCAAGTCTTTCCATTTTGAATGATTCTTTGATCGGGATGAAGTGAGCAGATTTTGTTAAACGATCGACAATTACCCAAATGGTGTCGTGCCCACTTGGACACTTGGGTAACTTGGTGATGAAGTCCATGGTAATCATCTCCCATTTCCACTCGGGTATCTCGGGTTGCTGGAGCAGACCCGAGGGTTTCTGGTACTCAACCTTCACCTTGGAGCAAGTCAAGCACCTGCCCAAAAATGTAGCGATCTCAGCTTTCATGTTGGGCCACCAGTATTGTCTCTTGAGGTCTAATTACATCTTGTCCGAACCTGGGTGAACAGAGTATCTAGTCTTGTGTGCTTCCTCCATGACAATCTCTCTGAATCCTCCGGACTTTGGGATCCAGATTCGGTCCATGAAACAATAGACTCCATCACCTCTGATCTTAAGTTTCTTGTCCATTACCCTCAAGGATTCGCTTGACACGTTCTCGGGTTTTAGGGCTTCTAATTGGGCTTCTCAGATTTGCATGGATAGATGAGAATGGATAGTCATTGTCAGGGTCTTCACTTTGCAGCTTGAATTATCCTTTCGGCTAAGGGCATCTGCCACCACATTGGCCTTGCCGGGATGGTAGCGGATTTCACACTCATAATCGTTGAGTAGATCAAAGATGTGCTGCAGGCTCTTATGGTCAGTGAAGATCGTACACTTGGTTCCGTAGAGATAATGTCTCCAAATCTTCAGTGCAAAGACTGCTGCTCCTAGTTCCAAGTCATGAGTGGTATAGTTGACCTCGTGTGCCTTCAGCTGTCTCGAGGCATATGCAATCACCTTTCCCCTTTGCATAAGCACACAGCCTAAGCCCTGGTTAGACACATCACAATAAACAATGAAGTCTTCCGTTCCTTCGGGCAAGGACAAGACCGGTGCTCTGCACAGGGCTCGCTTTAACGTTTGGAACGCAGTCTCTTGATTTTCATTCCAACAAAAGGATACACCTTTCTGTGTCAGAGTGGTTAGAGGTTTGGCGATTCTGGAAAAATTCTGGATAAATCTCCGATAACAGCCGGCGAGACCCAAGAATTAACGAATTTCTGTGGGTGTCTTCGGTGCCGACCAATTCTCTATCGCTTTGATCTTGGATGGGTCCACGTGAATACCCTCTTCGCTTACCACGTGACCGAGGAAAATTACCTTCCGAATCCAAAATTCTCACTTGAAAAATTTCGCGTACAACTTTTCGGATTTAAGGGTTTCCAATACTGACCTCAAGTGTTGTTTGTGATTTTCTTCACTTCTGGAGTAGACAAGTATGTCGTCAATGAACACGATGACGAACTTGTCTAAGAAAGGACGACACAGCCGGTTCATCAGGTCCATTAACACTTCCGGTGCGTTGGTTAGACCGAAGGGCATCCTACAAACTCGTAGTGTCCATATCGAGTCCTGAAAGCTGTTTTGGAAACATCACTCTCATGAACTCGTAGCTGATGATACCCTGACCTAAGGTCGATCTTTGAGAAGTAGCTGGCTCCTTAAAGTTGGCCGAAGAGGTCATCTATTCGCGGAAGGGGATATCGGTTCTTGACGGTCAACTTATTCAACTCACGGTAGTCGATACACACCTGGAAGGATCCATCTTTCTTCTTCACAAACAAAACCGGAGCTCCCCAGGGTGAGGAACTCGGTCTAATGAACCCTTTACTGAGTAACTCGTTGAGTTGGCTGGATAACTCCTGCATTTCTGCTGGAGCTAAGCGATACGGAGATTTGGCTACGGGGGTAGCTCCAGCAATTAGGTCAATGCGAAACTCGACCTGACGTTCAGGAGGAATTCCTGGAAGCTCTTCGGGAAAGACATCAGGAAAGTTACAGACTTCGGGGATGCTCGCGAGGTCTTTAACTTCCTGTTTCTCGTTGATTACATGGGCTAGGAATGCTTGGCATTCCTTTCGCAAGAGTTTCTGAGCTTTGATGCAGGAAATGATGCGGAGATTGGAGCTGAGTTTATCACCATAGATTATGAGAGTTTGACCCGCAGGGAGATTGAGACGGGTGGCTTTTTCGTAGCAAAGGATATCAACATGATTGGGACTCAACCAATCCATGCCAATGATAACATCAAAACTCTTTATGGAGACTGGCATAAGATCGATGGGAAATGAAAGATCGTTCAGGGTAAGAGTATGTCACATCCCGAAAACCGAAAGCGGAAACATTTCCGGGGTTGACTCCACGTTGAGTATCAAATCCAATGCACATAGTAAGTAAAGTAAAACAACCATTACATTACATATAGAAAATTTTACATTTGTTTCAAAAGTAAGTTGTACAGTTGTGATACATAGTATATATAAACAAAACGAGACAAGTCTTCTGTGCACACCATCTTCGAACAAAAGGATCTTCGGGTACCTATCTAACGCTGACCTGAGAATACAAGCGGTTTGAAAATCAGCATAACGCTGGTGAGTTCATAAGCGATTTTGTTTTGTGAAAAATGTAAAAGTTTCCTTTCCATTTTCTGAAAATGTTACACACACCAAGAAAACCCCATATTTTCTTAAAAGGTTGGTTATCGATTCCCAAAACGTAATGTAAAGTTGTACACTGAAAACATGTTCACTCTTATGAAATGTAAGTGTTCTGGTTTGTTGCACTTTTCTGATTATGTACAAATGTTCCCAGGAAAATCCCATATTTTCCTGAATGTTGGTTACCAAATGTGAAAGATGTATTCTGAAAACCTGGTTATCTTGTGAGAAGTATTAGTTTTAACACGTATATAAAACTAATATTTACAAAGTAAATTAATTACTTTATTTATTAATACTATTATGTAAATCTCTGTTATCCTAATTGCGAGTTCCATAACCATACAATAGACTAGATATGGAAATAAGTAGTCCACATCACCTTATGACTTTCATCACCCTTGAACCATTTCGCTTCGGCTGTAGCTAGCAGCCAGGTGTGGGGTAGTCAGCCCCGTATAGATCTATACACTCAAGTCACGCTCCCTATCTTAGAGATTCTGGTTACGGGGGCGGTCCTCCACTCGCGTATATCTGTGGAGTGTTCGCCGAGGACGTGTCTCCAATTATATAGGACTAACAAATTTACTAGTAATAATACGATAATCCTCCACTCGCGTATCTCTGTGGAGTATTACCGAGGACAAAACAATGTATAAAGTTTTATGTTCAAAGGTTCTAAAGTTATGCTTTTTAACTGATAAAAATGTGGAAACCATTTGTGAAATAATAAACATAACAACTTATAACTAATTTCACAAATAATGTATATGATTACCCTGCAAGATTCAAACGGTTATCGGTTGTGATTATCAGTGTTAAAAGCATATAAATTTTGAAACATACACTTGTAAAACAAATATTAAGTACAAGTAATCCCTTGTACTTTGCTTGTATTCCCCCCTAAAAAGATTGAAAAACCATTGAAAAAGGGTAGGGGTATGAACTCACCAGACGAGAAGACGCAACTGTTTCGGACACTAAACGTTGGTTTGGGGCTTGATTACACGCGAGGTTCCTATGTAATATGAAAAAATATCCAAATGTATCTAATTAGATTTAAAAATACTAATTAGATGGAATATTACACTCCAATGAGCTAAAACACTTCAAAACGAGTGTTGGGAGTGATCCGGGTGACATCTACGGATGTGTAATGATGCGTGGGACTTGGGAATTGAGTTTACTCTTCAAGAGCAAACTCCTTAGGGAGTTTTCGGCCTCATACAACATACACACATGAGTTCACGGCCGTGAACTCCTGTTTGGGTATTTTGGAGTGCTAAATGGCTTGATTACTCATGGGAAATGATGGTATGGATTTTTCTAAAGCCAAGGAATGGATTGAAATTGCATGAATATCATTTATGGGAGTTCACGGCAGTAAACATGGAGTTTACAGCCGTAAACTCCCTCTAGGCTCAAAACTTAATTCATTTGGTGAGGCTAGGACAATCACATGTGATTCAACCTATTTTTCCAAGCCTTGGTATGAGTTTTGGGCATCATTTGACACATAAAGAGGAGTTTACGGCCCTGGAACTTGTCCTTGGGGTGTCATGGCCGTAAACTCTCATTTGGAGGGTGTTTTTCATGTTTAAGGTCCCCAAACTATTTTTAGATGATTCTAGGATTTATTCCAAGGCTATTGGTGTAGTTATATGGCTTTTAAACATGTTTAAATGAGTTTACTCCCCATGAATGAGGAGTTTATGGCCCAAGCATGTTCGTTGGCCGTAAACTCTTATTTTCTCCTCAAAATTTATGTTTAGGGTGTTCTAAGTCCGGATTTGTAAGCCATAAGGTCGTATCTAAGTCCCAATGTTGGTTTGGAGGGGTTAAATTGCTCAAAAAGCCACGTAATTAGGTGTTTACGGCCCAAGCATGCTCCTTGGCCGTAAAAACATGTTCCAGGTCGAAATTGATAGATTAAACATGAATTTGAAGGCCTAAGAGGTTAAACAACAAGTTGGGGATGTTACCTCAAAGATTTGGAACCTTAATTCAATGTTTTGGACTTTGAATCTTTGGTTGAGGAGAGAGGTTAGAGAGAGAGTAGTGAGATGAAGCAAAAGTTTCAAATGGAAGCTTAGAACACTTTAAATAGTGTTTGGGATTTGGACACGGTGGAATTCTACCCGATACCGGCTTTAGACGGGGCTTTTGGTCGCACCCGACCAAGTTGCCGTAACCCGGCATGGTCGATTCTAGAAATGTTCCGATCACTAGTATGGGGTGTTAGAATGAGTTCTAAATGTACTAGGACACCCATTAAGTCATTTTAGATAATTACAATTTAATGACTTAATTAAATAGCTAAATCGGAAACGAATTAGGAAACGACGATTGGTTGATCGAAATGGATTACGAAAAGGGTTACAAGAAATGATATGAAATTTCGGGTTGTTACAGAGTACAACCTATGAACACATCGCTAGCTCTTTCTTTATCACCGTTAGCCATCTCGACGGTAAACGTTTCGGTTAATGGTTGGGGATTAAGTTTAAGATTATGTTTGAACGTGTCACACCCCGAAAATCGAAGGCGGAAACATTTCCGGGGTTGACTCCACGTTGAGTATCAAATCCAATGTACATAGTAAGTAAAGTGAAACAAACATTACATTATATATATTAAGAGTTTTACAATTTGTTTCAAAAGACACAGTTTATACAGTTGTGATACATAATATAGATATAAACAAAATGAACGAGCCTTGCACGCACACGATCCTGAACCAAGTAAATCTTCGGGTACCTGTACTATTGTTGACCTGAGAACACAAGCAGTTTGAAAATCAGCATAACGCTGGTGAGTTCATAAGTAGTTTTGTTTTGTGAAAATGTTTATGTTTCCTTTCTGATTCTGAAAATGTAACACATGCCAAGAAAATCCCATATTTTCTTAAAAATTGGTTGTTGTATCACAAAACTAAAGTATAGTTTGATTATCCACTTCATTGTTCTATTCCTTTTATGTACCATTGTTTTCCTAGGAAAGTCCCATACTTTCCTGAATTGTTAGTTATTGTAAAAGATGTAATGTTATACAATTGGTTACACTTTTCTTGATATGCATATGCTACCCAGGAATGCCCCATGCTTTCCTGTATGTTGGTTTTCAATGTGAAAGATGTATTCTATTAAACCTGGTTATGTACGAAGTTTCCCCCAGGAAGGTCCCATACCTTCCTGAATGTTGGTTATCATTTGTAAAAGATGTAAACTGAATCCTGGTTATCTGTAAAATGTAGTAAGTGGTTCATTATTACTATAAGTAAATCTCTGTTATCCTAGTTGCGAGTTCCATAACCATACTAAAGACTGAACCTGTGGCAATAAGTAGTCCACAGCCTTGTGGCAATAAGTAGTCCACAATTCTTATGACTTTCGTCACCCTTGAACCATTTCGGTTCGGCTGTAGCTAGCAGCCAGGTGTGGGGTAGTCAGCCCCGTATAGATCTATACACTCAAGTCACGCTCTCTAAATTCCAGAGATTCTGGTTACAGGTGTAGTCCTCCACTCGCGTATCTTTGTGGAGTGTTTGCCGAGGACGTGTCTCCAATCATACGGAATAACAAATTTACTAGTAATAATAGGATAATCCTCCATTCACGTATCTCTGTGGAATGTTACCGAGGACAAGACAGTGTACGAATTATATTGTTCATGTGTTATAATGTCATGCTTTTAACTGATAAAGTGTGGAAACCATTTGTGAAATATATAAAACGTAACAGTTTATAAAACCCATTTCACAAATAAATGTTTGAGTAATCTGTGTATTCAACTCGTTATCAGTTGTGTAATCGATATTAAAAGCATATGAAATGTGAAATACACACATGAAAATAAGTTTTGAGTACAAGAAAACCCTTGTACTTTGCTTGTGTCCCCCCTGAAAACAGTGAAAAACAGTGTAAAAGGGTAGGGGTATGAACTCACCGGACTCGGGAATGTGTCGGTTTTGGATACTAGACGTTGATTCGGGGATTGTTTACTCGCGATGTCCCTATGTAAAATGAAATAATGTCCATATATATACAATTAGGGATACATTCACTAATCATATGGAACATTACACTCCAACGAGGTTGAACACCTCAAAAGGAGCGTTTGGAGTGACCCGGGTGATATCTTCGGACGTGTAATGGCACTAGGGACTTGGGACTTGAGCTTACTCTCCATAAGTAAACATTTAAATGAGTTTACAACCACAAAACACACCCACACATGAGTTTACGGCCGTAAACTCATGTTGGTGTGATTTTGATGGTTTAAGGGCTTAAATGGACATGGGGATTGTTAGAATGGATTATCTAAAATGCCTTGGGACACTTGGAATGAATTTACAACATTTAAACATGAGTTTACGGCCACACTCTTAGAGTTTACGGCCGTAAACTCACCCATGGCTAAGAATGGTTAATTTGAACTATATGGGACCATCACATGTGATTCTAACTAATTTTCTAAGCATTGTTATGAATTTAGGTTACCATTTAACAAACTTTTAGGAGTTTACGGCCTAGAGGCATGTTCTATGGCCGTAAACTCTCCTTATGCTCTTGAAAAATTAGTTTTTGATGTTTAAAACACTCACATGCAATTCTAGAAATTTTTCCAAGCTTTTAGGGTGGTTTAAGACATCATTAGCCACACTTATAGGAGTTTACGGCCTAGGAGAAGTTCTTTGGCTGTAAACTCACTTATGTAGGGTATATGTTGTGTTTAAGGTCTCCAAATCATTTTTAGATGAATCTAGGATTTACCACAAGGCCATTGGTTGAGTTTCAATGCATTTGGACATGTTTAAAGGCACTAAATCCCCATTAAAGAGGAGTTTACGGCCCAAGAACATACCTTGGCCGTAAACTCTCTTTTGTCCCTCATAATTCATGTTTTAATTGGTTTAAGTCTAGATTTGCAAGCCTTATGGTCATATCTAAGTCCCAACTTTGATTTGGATGGGTAATTTGGCTTAAAAACCCCATTTAATGGAGTTTACGGCCCAAGCTTGATCCTTGGCCGTAAACTCATGTTCTTGGTCCCAAAACTCAATTAATTCATCAATTTGAAGGCTAAAGATGTTGAATAACATGCTAGGGAGGTTACCTTAAAGATTTGAAGCCTTAAACTTGAGATTTGGACCTTAATTCTAGCTTGAGGAGAGAGGTTGTGAGAGTTTAATGAGAAATTGGCCAAAGGCTTCAAATGAAGTCTTAAAACACTTTATATAGTGTTCGGGAATTGGACACGACGGAATTCTACCCGATACCGACGTTAAGTGGGGCTTTTGGTCATACCCGACCAAATTGTCGTGACTCGATATGGCCGATTCTATAATTATTCCGATCACTAAAGTGGGGTGTTAAAATGATTTCTAAATGTATTAAGACACCCATTAAGTCATTTTAGGTCAATATAAACTAATGACTTAATAAAATGGCGAAATTGGAAACGAATTTGAAAATGACGTCTGGTTGATCAGATTGGATTACAAGTTGTGGTACAAGAAGTGATATGAAATTTCGGGTTGTTACAGAACGTATGACTAACAAAGCTTCTTTCAACACCCGAATCGAAAAGAATACTAGCATAAGAATGAGTTTAAGGCATCATATGACTTGTGTATGTGAGTTCACGGCCCAGGAACCCATTCTTGGGGGGTTTACGGCCGTGAACACTCAAAGGAGTGGTTTTCATCATGATTAAGGTCCCCAAATCGATTGTGGTTGGTTCTAGAATTTAATCCAAGGCTATTGGTGTGTTTAAGTGGCATTTAAACACTTGATTTTGAGTTTACTCCCCATGAAGATGAGTTTATGGCCCAAGCATGTTCTTGGGCAGTAAAATCATGTTTACTCCTCAAAAATGATGTTCAAGGTGTTCTAAGTCCGAATTGATAAGCCATTAGGTCATGTCTATGCCCCAAAGTTGGTTTGGAGGGATTTTAAGGCTCAAAAACCCTCTTTATATGTGTTTACGGCCCAAGCATGTTTCAGGGCCGTAAACTCATGAATATGGTCCTTTTCCAAAGATTAAACCTGAATTTGAAGGCTAATGATGCTATACCATGAGTTAAGGAAGTTACCTTGGTGAATTTGAGCCTTAAATTGATGTTTTTGGACTTAGTTTTTTGGTTTGAGGAGAGAGGTTAGAGAGAGAGAGAGTAGTGAGAGAGTGCAAAAGCTTCAAATAGAAGCTTAATCCCCTTTAAATATGTTCTAAGTTCAGGACACGGTAGAATTCTACCTGATACCGACATTAGACGTGGCTTTTGGTCGCACCCGATTAAGTTGCCGTAACCCGATATGCTC
Source organism: Lactuca sativa (assembly GCF_002870075.4). NCBI lineage: Eukaryota > Viridiplantae > Streptophyta > Magnoliopsida > Asterales > Asteraceae > Lactuca > Lactuca sativa. The sequence goes on along the minus strand of NC_056625.2, from coordinate 179,190,296 downwards.
GATTCTAAAAATATTCCCAGTACTAGAATGGGGTGTTAATGTGAATTCTAAACGCGTTAGGACACCCATTAAGTCATAATAGAAATCCCACATTTATGACTGAATTTAATGACGTAAACGGAAATGAAATTTAAAACGACGAATGTATTAACGAAACGGGTTACAAATAATGGAACGAACTTCGGGTTGTCACAATACTCCTTCCGGCTCAGGGCATCGGCTACCACGTTAGCCATGCCTGGATGGTATTTGATCTCGCACTCATAATCATTTAGCAGTTCAACCCATCTTCGTTGCCTCATGTTCAGTTCCTTTTGATTTAGAATGTGCTGGAGGCTCTTGTGGTCTGTAAAGATGGTGCGCTTGGTACCCTATAGTTAGTGCCTCCAAATTTTCAAGGCGAAGACCATCGCCCCCAGTTCGAGATCATGCGTGGTATAATTTACTTCATGTGTTTTCAGTTTTCTGGATGCATATGCAATTACTTTCCCGTGTTGCATAAGGACACAACCTAGACCTTGATTCGAAGCATCATAGTAAACTATGAAGTCTTCAGTTCCCTCTAGTAAGGATAGCAATGGAGCACTACAGAGGGTTTGCTTCAAGGTTTGGAAGGCGATCTCTTGCTTCTTGGTCCAATTGAAAGGTAAACCTTTCTATGCCAATAAGGTGAGGGGTTTGGCTATCTTGGAAAAGTTCTGAATGAATCTTCGGTAGTAGCCCGCTAGACCAAAAAATTGGCGTATTTCTGTTGGCGTTGTCGAAATTTCCCAGCCTTCAATGGCCTTGACTTTGGAGGGATCTACATGGATTCCTTCCTTGTTGACAACATGTCCTAAGAAATTTACACCGCGGAGCCAAAACTCACACTTGGAGAGTTTCACATACAACTTTTCGGCTCGAAGGGTCTCTAAGATATGTCGGAGGTGTTGGCTATGCTCTTTCTTGCTTTGAGAGTATACGAGAATATCATCGATGAAAACGATCACAAATTTTTCAATGAATGGGCGCAAGATTCGATTCATGAGGTCCATAAATGCAGCAGGGGCGTTTGTTAGACCAAAGGGCATCACGAAAAATTCGTAATGACCGTAACGAATTCAGAAGGTAGTCTTAGGAATGTCTTTTATCTCGGACTTTGAGTTGATGATAACTGGATCTCAGATCTATCTTAGAAAAGTAACTAGCCCCTAGAAACTGGTCAAATAGATCATCGATTCATGGAAGTGGGTACCAATTTTTGATGGTGAGCTTATTTAATTCACTATAGTCGATGCACATCCTGAAGGATCCGTCTTTCTTTTTAACAAAAAGAATCGGAGCTCCCCATGGAGAGAAACTTGGTCTTATGAATCCTTTATTCAAGAGTTCACTTAGTTGGCTTGACAATTCTTGCATTTCAGTAGGAGCCAACCTATAGGGTGATTTGGCGATTGAGGTGGCTCCAGGCACTAGGTCGATTTGGAATTCGATCTGTCGTTCTGGGGGTATTTCCGAAAGTTCTTCTGGAAAGACATCCGGGAAGTCACATGCCACTGGAATGCTTTGAATGCTCACTTCCTCTTTGGTTTTATCCACCACATGAGCAAGAAATGTGTAGTTCTTCTTTTGTAGACACTTTTGTGCCATGATACATGAGATAAGGCGAAGGTTTGTGTCGGGTTTATCTCCGTAGATTATTAGGGTTTCATGATTAGGAAGATGAAGGCGAACGGACTTCTCGTGACACATAATATCGGCATGATGGGGGCTTGACCAATCCATGATGATAATCACATCAAAATTCCTAATCTTTACTGACATCAAATTTATTTGGAAAGAGTGGTTGTTTAGTGTTAACGTGCTTCCTATATAGATATCTTTGGTTGATTCAGTTTTCCCACTAGCCATTTCCACCGTGAAGGCTTCGTTGAGCTTCTGGGGTTGTTGATTTAGCAAGTATTTGAATTTATTACTAACGAAGCTTAACTCCGCCCCATTATCAAATAGGAGGCATGCATACGAGTTGTTAAGTAGGAACATATCGGTGATAACTGCTGGGTCCTGGATTGCTTCACCTTGACCCATTATCAGCACTCTCCCTGCTGATCCCACCCTTGATTGTTTGCGTTGGGGCAATTTCGCCTGAAGTTCCCAGTTTTCCCATACCCGTAACAGGTATAACTGGCCCCAACATTGGGCTTGTTGTTGTTATTGTTGTTGTTGTTGTTGTTGTTGATGTTGTTGTTGTTGTTGTTTTTGTTGTTGCTGTTTGTCATCTGGTTTTGTTGAAGCTGAGCCCTACAATACTTTGCTGTATGGCCCTTCCGGTTGCACCTTGTGCAAATCATCTCTCTGCATTCCCCGTGATGGTGGAAGTTGAATTTGTTACACTTGGGGAGATTTCCTGAGTACTACTTTGGAGCATTTGGTGTGGATGAGGCTGGAGCATGTGGTGTTGTGGTAGCTTGAGTTGCTGCATGGATAGTCACAGTTTGTTGCTTCTTAGATGATTCTGAGTTCTTTTTTTTTCCTTTTTCTCTTGTTGTTTCTCCCTTTCTTGCTCTTTTCTTCCTTCTTAACCTCCGCTTCCACTGTTTTGGCACCCTTCTTATTTCCATGATCATACAATTTCTTGGCCAATCTCTTGGCGCTATCAAATGTCTCAGGGTTTGCCACGATGACATTCCCTTGGATAGGTGCAGTCAATCCCTAGATAAACCTCTCAATCTTTTTCCCTTTTGAGGTGATCATTCCGGGACACAGAAGAGATAGCTCACTAAACCTGGATATGTATGCGTCAATATTGGAGTTTTGAACCGTGAGGTTCCACAACTCTTGTTCCATCTCCTTAATCTCTTCCCAGGGCATCGCGTTCGCCACCGGGAGTGTCATGGCCTCTTCGTGGCCATTCCACCAGGAGAGAGCTTGATCAATGAATGTGCAAGCTACGAACTTGACCTTACACTCATTTGGACACCCGCAGATTTCAAAAACAGATTCTACTTTCTCGATCCATCGCTTCATGGCTATTATGCCTCCTGTCCCATTTAAGGTTCGAGGTTTGGCGTTGGTGAAGTCCTTATAGGTGCATGTTCGTGCGGATATGTGGTTTGTTCCTTGATTTGTGCATCCGGTTCCCTATCCGTTGCCTTCTCCGTTGTTTCCATTGCGAATCTGCTCAAGTGCTGCAGTGACCGCAACTGACATTGCTGCCTGGAATGCAACCGAGTTTATTTCCGACGGGGTCGGTGTTGCGTTGTTTCTACTGTTGGGCCTTTGAGGCATCTTTCTGTCATGGAACAGAAAGATGTTGAGTTGCTATTGTTTTTTGAGTTTGGAATCCCATAGACTAGGCGTATAGTGTGTGTGTATTTAAGTAATTTCATGCATTAACATAAAATTAGGAATTAAAACGCATAGCAGATGACAACATCATGATAAAACGTAAAGCATCTTCATTAATACTAATTGTTTTGATACATGAAAATTTGCCAGAAGGCATACAATACATGAGGAAATATAAAATCCGGCAGCATGACGACCCTATGATTAGTGTGATCACTTAAACATAGAGTCGATAGTACATAGCATAGATCACATATACATAATACTAACGAAAGATACGGTTGGTCCTAGTCATGGTTGAATGTGCCAGGGGGTGGTGCTGAGGAACTGGATGCTCCCTGAATAAGAGCCACCTGTCGCTCCGCATCTCGAAGTCGAGTCTCCCACCTTACCTGCCTCATGTGGAACTCCTGGATAACCTCTCGCGTTTCCTGTTCTTCCCTTGGAACTCTTGCTCGCATCTGGTGCATCTGGTCGGCGGTGCTTTGAGCCAGATCGCCAGTATCCATCAATCGTCTCACCATGACTGGAAGTGTTTGGTCAGTCGGTCCTCCACCCCTCAAGTCATAAAACTCTCGTGCCATGCCAAACGGGGGTCACTGTCCCTGCTGTTTGATCCACCTCCAAATGTCAATACCCCAGGGAGGTGTAGGGCCACTAGGGCCCATTTGGTGAGCCGACACCCTCACTGGGTATGGTGGGTTGATGACCATAGACTTTGCGTCTGAATCATCATCGCTATCATCACCAGACTCTTCTTCTCCATCGTATGCCACTGGTTCCGCAGGTCCATCTTCAATTTCTTCTTCCTCAGGGTCCTCTTCAGGTTCCTCTTCAGATTCCTCTAGCCAGACATTATTTCCTTAATTGGGAAAATAAGGATCTCCAGGGTGGTGGAAACCAGCCACACTGACTGTACGAGAGTGCATAAATGAATCATATTTTAATTACCCTTATAATATGTTTTTAATTATTTAGGTTTGGGTTCCCTAGGGTTGTTGGAGAGTGAGGTAGGCTTTTAGATTCATTTCCTGCTATGATTACTCCCAAACACATGTTGGTCATATTCTGAATAAACATAGTTGATCAGGCTATATTTATCCCTAACAGGACTACATAATTGCCGAGGTTTAATCATAGTGTTCAATATCCTCCAAAAACTTTTATTAAATATTGTTAGGTTATTATCCTAATATGCACACATAAGTATGAAAATTTTGTTTTGTTCAGAGTTATTTAGTCCTATTGTGTTTATAGTTGCATATCATGTATGGTTAGATATGCTAGTTCACTATAAACCTGGCTCTGATACCAACCTGTCACACCCCGAACCAAATGGTGGAAACATCCGGGGGCTCGTGTGACTAACAATTGAATTATCATCATAATGAATATACATGAAACATAACACATTCATCACCAACACTACATATAACAACCATCATTGTTCACATCAAGTACATTGTTATAAATAACATAAATTCAAAGTATTAATATTACGATGAGTGATGTTACACAAAGTAAATCCATACACATTTGAAAATCTTCCTGCTTAACGATTACATGAGAATACAAATTATTTTGAAAATGGTCAACATATATAATGTTGGTGAGTTCATAAGTATGTTTGAATAAAAGTTTTTGTATCTTTTGTAAAACCCAGAAAATCCGATATTTTCTGTAAAATGTCTGAAAATGATGTGAAAATCAAGTATAAATGCATGTGTGAATTTCATAGCAGTAACATATATGATTGCAGTTTAAATTTATTTGTATTGTACGTAAGTGATAATCGAATTATAGTATTTCCCTAGAAAATTTGATATTTTCTAATTTATAATAATGTTGTGGTTGTTGTATCATTAATTAAGTTGTTTTGTATCGACACAATCGAAGGGTTAATCTTCGATATGTTAAATAGGTATTGGATCTCTATATAAGCCGTCATAACCATGCATGATAATGACTAGGTTTTTTGTCTTCTCATTTTCCAAACGCGGATATTTGCTCAAGGTTTTGTCACCCTAGACTGGCCTAGTCTAGCTGTAGCGAAGAGCTAAGGTGTGACAACTCAAAATTTTCATTCAGTCAAACCCTAAAAGTCAATCACTTCGATTTATAGGTCAATTACATTATTACTTATTTTTAGCAAATTTAAAGTTCGTTTGATTATTTTAATATTATTCTTTAAATGAACGGGTGAAAGAAAGTGCCGTCTCGGGTTTTGAAATTTAAAAACCGCAAACACCTTGTGTCTTAGAAGTTCACGACCAAAATTTTATGTTTGGGTCGAAAAATCACCCTAAAACCGTGAACTCATGCATAAGCATGAGTTTACTCCCCAAAAACTAGTCATTTTGTGTTTACTCCCCATTTACCAAAAGAGTAAACTCCAAAAATCCTCTCAAGTATCATCCTAGAATTAATTCAAGATCTTCAAACTTGTAAGTGTTTTAGCCCTTTCAAGTTAGTATATCACCTAATCTAGTGATTGTACATCCTTTAATCCATCCATTTATGTGTTTTGAATAGTTTTTCCAAAACACCAAGAACACCAAGAACACACACTAAGTGTTCTTGGAGTTTAAGTTCATTTCAATCTTCCACAGTGTAAGTACTTCTATCCTAGAGTCATTTAAAGCTTGATATACATGTTTATACCAAGGAAAAGTCCCAAGAACACCAAGAACAAGGTGTTCACGGTTTTGGGAGGCTACCAAAACCGTAAACACCAAATTTAGTGCGTTAGGGTGCTTTAGGGTGTCTAGAAGCTTCACAATGCCTTAGGGACTTGTCTAGATCCATCCTTGATGTGTAAAAACAACCATTTATATGTGTTTACGGTTTGGGGATCTCCCAAAACCGTAAACACCCCAAAAGGTGTTTAAAAGTCCCATGGTTGTTCCTTATGTCTAAATCTAACCTAGACTAGTGCCATGATTGAGCTAAGGACTTGAAAACCACCAAATACCAAACTTATGGGTTTAATGTAGTAAACTCATGATTTTAAGGTAGTAAACTCATGAATTTAAGGTAGTAAACTCATGGAGAAATGGTCCTTAGACCGTAAACTCCATTTAGGAGTGTTTTGATGCCACACAACACTTCCTAAGGCTTAAACATGAAGTAGGAATGTTTGGAATAGCTTAGAAGACTTCAAAACAACAAATGGTCAAAAGGTTAGGAGTTTACGACCGTAAACTCAAGAGTTTACGACCGTAAACTCAAGGGGTGTTGGTCTTTAGGGAGTAAACTCATTTTAGGAGTGTTCCTTGAACCCCAAACACACTAGCCTTTCCCTACAACACTTAGATGCACTCCTTAGCCCTTATAACACTTATACAAAGTGTTTGTCATGCCCTAGAGTGTTTTGACTTGTTTATTAGTTGTTTAAAGACTATTTTTTATATACATATGTCTTTATATGTTATTAGGATCTTTGTGCGTGTCTAAGTCTTCACTTGACACCAAGCACTTATCCGACACTTCCTTCCGATCCACTCGCAACAAGTGAGTTCATACCCCTTAATCAATCTTTTAAATGTTTTTAAATACTTTATGGGGGTGGGGGGATACAAGTAGAATCATGCTACTTATTATATCAATCATATGTGATTAATAAGCAGCTTTCAACTGATTTACTACTCATTAGCCGTTTTATCAAACAGTTTCCTTCAAATGTTGTTCATAAACACTTTATATGTTTAAAACTCCTTATTAACCTGTACTTTTTACTCTGTATGTTTCATTTCAAACTCAATTACAATTGTGTTTCAAACAAATGTTTCTTTATACTTAAACTGTTTTATCAAACCCATGCTTTCAAACCATTTTATAGATTGACATCAAGTCGATCTTTTCTTAGATAATAAAACTTATTTTATGCTTTTATTTTATCAATTGCATGCCTATATATGTATAGATATATAAGAAATGTTTATAAGACTTAGGAAGGCAATCCACCCTATTTCCTTTTCGCGCTTGAGATGTGGTCTGGTGGGACATCGGGTATCCGTCCGAAGGTTGTTTAAATATTAGTTATATATCAGATGTACATGTGTAGTCATAAAGGATTTCCCAGTTCATTGAATACCCTTGGGTAGCAAGGGTATACTTCCAAGTCATACGTGCCAGTTACATTACTAGTAAGCTGCCATATGGGTAGTTTAGGAAGATACTAGAACATGATATCATACAATGAGTCAGTTCATTCATGAGTCAATACTTGATAGATAGAGAGAACACACGTCACAGCTAGTACACACAATACATTACTATACATTTACATAGATACATCTACATAGATACATTTACCTGATTACATTTACATGAGTACATTTACATGATTACACTTACATGAGTACATTTACATAGATACATCTACATGAGTACACTTACATGAGTACATTTACATAGATACATCTACATGAGTACATTTACACGAGTACACTTACATGAGTACATTTACATAGATACATCTACATGAGTACATTTACACGAGTATACTTACATGAGTACGTTTACATAGATAACATATGATGAATTAATAGTACATTTTATATGTATAGATTCTGTCATATAATCCTCATTCTTATCTTCACTTTGTGATACAATCACATAACCGGCGAGATAGATTGGATTTAATATCCTAGTACCAAAGGATACTTTGTGGGATTAACCATTCCTATAATCTCTGTTAGCTACAGAGGTACAAGCACATCCACGGATGTCAACGGTTGATACCATTATAGGTATACTTTAAGGGACTAACTATTCCTATACCCAGCTGTTAGCAACAGAGGTGAATGTACATCTACGGATGTCTCCAGTTAACACTGTAAGCTACCCTAGTACCAAAGGGTAATACTTAGGTTATTTATATTATTACCTCTAACTTGTGACTCATTCACATAACCGATGAGGTGAATTATTTGAGTATCCTAGTACCAAAGGATACAATTTCTTATAAAAATAATAATAGTAGCACAGTTGGGTCTTGGTAGAAGACTACATTTAGAACAGTTGGGTCTTGGTAGAAGACTACATTTAGAACAGTTAGGTCTTGGTAGAAGAATCCCTTTTATAATAGTAGGAATCATAGGGATTTCTAGGGTTTTTCAAACATTTACATTTGTTTTACAAACATTTTCATACTTACAAGAACTTTCTTTCAAAACATTTTCAAGTCTTTCATTACATGTCAAACAAATACTTACATACAAATTAAGACACATTAATACTTATGATCTCACCAGCTTTAAAGCTGATACTCTCTTTCAAAATAACTTGTATCCTCAGGTCAACAGTAGACAGGTACCGATGCAAGGTTTAGAGAAGATGGAGCTCGTGCAAGACTCATCTTTCATTTTGTTTATACTTTAGTGTCTATTATAATTTGACTTAACACTTGTATTAAAATTATATTATTAATGCAATGGATGATGTTGTTGCTTGTTTACTACTTTTCATTGTTGTGATACTGTACATGACGTCCTCCACCCTAGAACGTTTCCGCCGTTCTTGGTTTTGGGGTGTGACAGATTGGTATCAGAGCATTGTTTACAGTGAATTAAGTATATCAACCCATAAAAGATATACTGACTATAAATACATAGGGATTAAAAATACTCTGACCAAGAGTTTATACGTTAAATAGTAAAATATTTAATTTAGTATACGTGCATGTATTCATACTAAAATCAGTGTCACTAGGACAGTACAAAAGAATTACGATTGTTGGGCAACACAGGTGGACTTAGAGACATATAGTCCAAATAGGGAAGATATAGCCTGATCAACTATATTATCCGAGGGTTGCCTAGCATGTGCCTAAGCGTAGTTGTGTGGTTGCAACAAGTCTAAAATCTTACCAACAATACCACAATGAGAACAGTAGAACATAACATTAAACTTAAAATACTATAGGATATTTGGTGTTACTATAAGTACTTTATACTTGAGAACTAAAATGGGATCTTCATTACTAAGTTGATAGTTTCTAAGTGGATACACTAAGGCTATATGTAATTAGGATGTTATAGACTTAGAATCTGTGAAAATTTTACTTTACCCCTATTCTGTGTGAATTTGGAGTTAAGGTCACTTATTCGAAGGCCTATCCTGTTTCGATTACATATAACTGGTATGCACTTCACAAATAGCGATGTAACTAATGAAGATTTTCTAAATAATTATCTAGATAGTTCGTCTAATAATTATTTTCTTACCCCAATTCTCGCGTAGATAACATGGCTGGACTCCACCCCCACGACAACCAGTATCTTCCGACCGAAGTCATTGCTGGTTGGTTTGGAGAAGAACCAGAGAATGATCATCCTATCCCTTTGAATGATCACCATGATGACGACCTTTCGGACGGTGCTAACTCCGAACCCGAGGTTGAGAACCTACCCTAGGCAGCTCCCGTTCCAATTCCTAACCCTCGTCCGACTTTTCATGGCCCGACGACTGAGTGGAATGCTTGGAAACATGGAGCCAAGGACAAGATCAGCCCATGCCATTTAATGGTGATCGAAGCTTTTATGACTTAAGCAATGGGGGCTCAGCAGACAAAATCTTGCCAATCTTGGTCCGCAGAGTGGCCCGAAATGAGATTCAAGGCAGGACAACCCTACATCAGATCACCGAAGTTGTCGCCGATGCGAGAATGCATACCCTCCGCACCATTCGTCTAGAAGATGCTCGTGAGAGATCTAAGAGAAACCATGAAACCCTACTGCAAGGACTGGCTGAATCACGAGCCGAAGTCATAGAGCTTCGAGTACGCCAGAGGGTGTACGAAAGACACCTGCTTGATGTGGAACGTCAACTGGCTGAAATGAGAGTTCACCAGAGGGATGGCCATCGCCAGTAGTAGATGCTTTACTTTATTTTCCTTGTTAAAAGGAATCGTTTTTCTGTCTATGCCCGAAGTGACATTTTCTATGAAATTATCTTGTACCATAAGTACTTTTGGTTAGGTCTTTATGCTGTCAAGGACTATCTTCTCTGGATATGATGTAAGACCTTTTACAAGGTCATTCTCCCGAACTTGTACATCATGAATATCAAAGATATTGACAGTCGGCTAACTTCTGTGTCATTCTTTATTCAAGTACTCTTATCATACTTTCATTAGAGTCTATCTGAAACATGCTTTAGTCAAGTCATTGGACTATAGCAATTTAGCTCTAGAGACATTTCCAGGTCTCTTTTAGTGGTTGGATCATGTTGTTCACCAACCAACGATACCTCAGCTTGAACGACAAACGTCATGAGACCATTCTACAAACTCACTTCCACTCAGCACTAGGACCGTATCATAGGGATGCAGGTCAAACTGTCGAAATCATACTCTTACTCCTTACTTGAACAATCGAAGTACATCTAGGGTCAACCCAAAATCGCTCACAAAATCCTTATCTTTCGTGTTATACAATCATGTCTTCATCCGGAAGCAGCCAGCCGAACAATGAAACCTCTGCTTTTCCTATGGACGCCACTACTTTTCAAACCGCAGTTACAGCTGCCATAATGGCTATCGTGACAGCTGTCCTTGCAAACCGCAGCACTGCCAACGCAAACAGGACTGAAAAAGGAGTTGACAATCCTGATCGTGTTAACTATCTGAGAAATCAACAAATAGTAACAATCGCCACCACCCAAAACAACAACTCAGAGTTTAAGAAAAGAAAACGTCAAGCCAAAGTGGAACGCAAACGATTTCAAAGAATTGCCATGCAACAACAACAGGGGGAAACCGCTGTCATCCCAGTGCTGAGCAGATCATATGAAGGAACACTCCCGAAGTGCGACCGGTGCAACTACCACCACAAAGGAATTTGCCGAGTCAGGCAATGCAATAATTTCAACAAGATGGGGCACTTTGCTCGTTTCTTTAGAACTACCTCCACCACTGGAGCAAGTCTAGTTTGCTATAGTTGTGGTGAGGCAGGGCACTATTACAGAGATTGCCCAAAAGAGAAGATCAACGAAAGCAACCCTGTCCCCATAACTTCTACTCAACACTTCACTTCCACCACCAATGTTAATGCTGTCCAGATATGTCACCAATGCGGTGAAATTGGACACCTCAAGAAGGATTGCCCGATAGCATAGAACTCTGGCGCAGACGGGAAGATTCTCAGGATCACAGCTGCAGGAGAGCCTACTTCGGACCCACTTAATGTAATTACGGCATTTCGTTGTAACAGACTTATAAACCGTTTTAATTTAGTGTGACTCGAGTGTTACCTTTTGAGGGAGCCCATCAGTTAAGGGACACCTGTGCTGCGTATACTTGTCTTTTAATAGTATACCTTATTCGCAGCAATAGTCTTGTAGTAAGCCTAAAGTGCTGTAACTATGTTGATGGTCGCACAGTTGTATTTTGTCGGTAACGTCTTATGTTCAAATTAATGTCTTTAATTTTCCTTATGATTCCGACATTATCATACAACTAGATTCAATTTGATCCACACCATACCAGCTTCTTAAGTACATCTCTTTCTCAGTAAACGTCTTTTAGCGAAGCCGTCATTTCAGAATACCGAAGTACTCATGTGTGGAGTACCTCATAGTTCTTCTCTTTTCCGAAGAAATCCCCGAAGTACCACTCGTGCAGTACGTCAAGTTCAATCTAAGGATTCATACAGTTGATCTATCACTGAGGAATGTATACATAAGAGTGATCTATAATCAAGGTTCTACAGGTTTAGAATTGATGATTCCACTTTAACTTCTTTTTCCTCGATGGGATGTGAGCTTAAAGAAGAATCAGTTATTTGACTACCTTTTCAATCTTAATTATATACGACTCGTATACACGAGATTGTGATTGTGAAACCATGTATGAATTCGAATATGAACTTCAGGATGGAGAACTTCCCAAGCCTATGAGTAATCACATCGTCATGTGAACAAACTTAGAACCCAATATGACTCCTGTAAACAGATCGCCCTATAGTATAAACACCTATGGAGATACTAGAACAGCCCGGACAACTTAGCAAACTACATAGAAATAGAATTGGAAGACTAGGCTTCTCACCCTGGAGAGCCCCGGTCTTATTCTTCCAGAGGTCGACGGATTGCATTGTATGTACCTCAGATATCGAGGACTCCGTCAAGATTTTCCATTAGAAATCGTTGTCTCTGCCTCGCATAGATGAAGCGGTTGAGCAAACGCAAGGAAAGAATTACTTTCAGAAATGGACCTGAGATCCGAATATCACTAGTTTGAGTGTGAGGGAAGGATGTCCGGAAGACTACCTTCCAAACTCGATGCGGACACTTCGAGTCCGTAGTGATACCCCTCGGATAGGACCAATACGCCCGTAGCATTCAAGAGTTTATTGAATAGAGTTCGTCTTTCTTACTTGGATCAGTTCATCATTCTCCATGTAACGACTTACTTATCTACCCTCGTAGTAAGAAGGAACCCGTGGAAACATTACCCTCGGAGATACTTTTCGCAAAGTTCTCTGAACACGAGTTTTGGAATTAAAGAGTCAAAATTTCCTAAGACACACTATTAGTGATGTGGAAATTCTTGAGTACTCTGTCAATTTATCAAAACCGTTGAGAATTTGTTGACACCAGAGACGCCGATAGAAATTCGCCAAATTCTAGGTCTAACAGACCTACTGTCATAGTTCATCCAGAACTCCTTGCAAATTACAGAAACCCTTATGACTTTGACCCAGAAAGGAGTGGCCCTTGACTGGGAAGTTAAGCAAGAGAAAGAACCCTTAGAGATTCCAAGTGAGAGACCAAGTTCTTAGGAAAAATCACTCTGGAATGGCTTAATGCGCTTTGTAAAGCGTGGAAAGCTAAATCCAATATAGTTAGGACCTCCGAGATTCTTACCAGAATCAGTCCTGTATCTCATAGACTAAACCTACTCTGCGAACTCAGTAACGTACATTTTACCCTTCGCATCTTGATCTTGAAACTGTACCTTTCCGTTAGGACCCTCGTAAGTTCGAGCCGACGAGATTGAGATTAACGAGATCCTCGCCTTCGTATTAGAACCGTAGTGACCCTCGACCGAGTGGTCAAGAGCACGAAGCAGCGCCGCCTCCCTATAGTGAAGGTTCGTTGGGATACCAACCGAAGACCCGAATTCACTTATGAGCACAAGAAACAATCGATTAGGAAGTTTCCCACCTCTTGACTCGATCATTCATACCTACTTCCTTACCTAAATTCTAATTTCGGGACGAAATTCCCTTTAACAGAGGGATGATGTGACAACTCGAAATTTTCATTCGGTCAAACCCTAAAAGTCAATCACTTCGATTTATAGGTCAATTACATTATTACTTATTTTTAGCAAATTTAAAGTTCGTTTGATTATTTTAATATTATTCTTTAAACGAACGGGTGAAAGAAAGTGTCGTCTCGTGTTTTGAAATTTAAAAACCGCAAACACCTCGTGTCATAGAAGTTCACGACAAAATTTTTATGTTTGGGTCGAAAAATCACCCAAAAACCATGAACTCATGCATAAGCATGAGTTTACTCCCCAAAAACTAGTCATTTTGTGTTTACTCCCCATTTACCAAAAGAGTAAACTCCAAAAATCCTCTCAAGTATCATCCTAGAATTAATTCAAGATCTTCAAACTTGTAAGTGTTTTAGCCCTTTCAAGTTAGTATATCACCTAATCTAGTGATTATACCTCCTTTAATCCATCCATTTATGTGTTTTGACTAGTTTTTCCAAAACACCAAGAACACCAAGAAAACACACTAAGTGTTCCTGGACTTTAAGTTCATTTCAAGCTTCCACAATGTAAGTACTTAAATCCTAGAGTCATTTAAAGCTTGCTATACATGTTTATACCAAGGAAAAGTACCAAGAACACCAAGAACAAGGTGTTCACGGTTTTGGGAGGCTCCCAAAACCGTAAACACCAAATTTAGTGCCTTAGGGTGCTTTAGGGTGTCTAGATGCTTCACAATGCCTTAGGGACTTGTCTAGATCTATCCTTGATGTGTATATCACCTAAAAGAACAAGAAAACAACCATTTATATGTGTTTATGGTTTGGGGATCTCCCAAAACCGTAAACACCCCAAAAGGTGTTTAAAAGTCCCATAAAAGTTCCATGGTTGTTCCTTATGTCTAAATCTAACCTAGACTAATGCCATGATTGAGCTAAGGACTTGAAAACCCCCAAATACCAAACTTATGAGTTTAAGGTAGTAAACTCATGAGTTTAAGGTAGTAAACTCATGGAGAAATGGTCCTTAGACTGTAAACTCTATTTAGGAGTGTTTTGATGCCACACAACTCTTCCTAAGGCTTAAACATGAAGTAGGAATGTTTGGAATAGCTTAGAAGACTTCAAAACAACAAATGGTCAAAAGGTTAGGAGTTTACGACCGTAAACTCGAGGGGTGTTGGTCTTTAGGGATTAAACTCATTTTAGGAGTGTTCCTTGAACCCCAAACACACTAGCCTTTCCTTACAACACTTAGATGCACTCCTTAGCCCTTATAACACTTATACAAAGTGTTTGTCATGCCCTACAGTGTCTTGACTGGTTTGTTAATTGTTTAAAGACTATTTGTTTATATAGATATTGTTGGATTAATGTCTAAGTCCATAACTATAATTGGTAAGACTTGACCCGACCCGACATGGTCCATTTGGGTTGCATGGCATCATGCATTTGGATAGACTATAATGAGAGAAATAAGATGCTTATGGTTATTAATATATTATAAGTTCTAGTATATTAATAATAAGAATAATAAGATTATTTAATTAGTATTGATCAAGAATTAATCTAGGATTAATTAAGTGATCAAAAGAAGACTAATTAAATATATGGGTTGATTGTGTAAATCATCCATACTTATATAGTGGGCTAATGCTCCATGGATTATCTAGTTGGGCTAAAACCCATATGATTCTCCATGGATGCTCCATGGTGTTTTTGTACCCATGGATCATGGAAATGAAAGGCCATGTCAATTAGGCTTTACATGGTGTAACCCTAACTATATATGCATCTTATTCTTGACCAAAATCGGACAAGTGTGTGTAAGAGAAGGGCTAGCCGATTTCATGAGTTGTGGATTTCTCTCAAGTTATTCCAAGTGTATTTGGTGTTGTGTGAACCATTTGAGGTGTCACAGTTGAGGCACTAGGCACTCAAGCTTCATGAAGACTTTCTACATCAAAGAGGTATGTATTCTATCTTTCTATAGTCATTGTTTTGTATGCTAGATTAGGATAATACCTTGTATGTTTATATTTGCATGTATGATAGAGAAAACATAGATCCAAGGTATTTAGGGTTGCATGTACACTTAGGAGTGTTAGAATGCTCAAAACCCAACAGTAGTATCAGAGCCTAGGCTTGTTTTCTTGTTATACTTGCAAAAGGAGCTGAAAAATCGAGTTTTGATGCTGTCTGCCCAGCAGACTCGCCGAGTCCATGAATGGACTCGCCCAGTCCAAGGCAAAATGCATCCAACTCGCCGAGTTGGTTCGAGCACTCGACGAGTTGGACCCCCAGACAGCATAAATTCGACTTTTTTGGCTGGAATTGGACTAGGAACATTATCCTAACATGTTTTTGGACTTATAAACTTGTTTTTGATGTGGTAATGTTCATGCTAATCCAATTTCAAAGATAATTGTCAATAGATTCATGTTTTGTATTAGTTTAAGGCTTAAACTAATTACATGAAAAAGTTTGATTTGAATTATCTTGTTCTTATGAGTTGCTTAGATTAATAGAAAAGTTGAGTGAAATAGTTGTTTTCAATCCAAATTAATCTAAGAGTTGATTCTAAAATGTGTTTTTGTAACTTGTCCTCAAGTTATATGAAAAGTCACATTTAAGTTTCATAAAACTCATAAAAGTTGGCAAAGGTTACAAAATGAAGAGTCTAGTTCTAATTAAATGGTTTTGTGACTCCATAACTTGTCCTCAAGTTATGGAGGACCAAGAGTCTCTTCATTAAATAAATAAAAATGTAACCTTAATTAATTCCATAAGTTATAAAATAAAGAAAAGTTAATTTTTTTATTAGTTTAAAGTCTTCCATAACTTGTCCTCAAGTTATGGAACTTGAAGATTTTTTGGATAAAAACTACGTTAAACACATAAGTTATGGAATTAATTAGTTTTGAATAATTTCAAAAACTTGCCCTCATGTTTTGGAATTTGTAAAGTTTTCTCTTATGAATACTTTAATTCCAAGTTAGCCCTTAGAATTTTAAGAGTTAAAATTCAACCCTTATACTTTATAATATTATAAGTTAATAATATTTATATATATATATATATATATATATATATATATATATATATATATATATATATATATATATATATATATATATGTATAAGAGTAAAGTCAGTCTTACTGTTTGTAGGCCTCATTCACGCAGCCGGTCTATAAGGGGGTATAAGGTTACTGCCTATAAAATGGCAGTTTAATGGGTGTCCACTCTCACCCATCGCTTCCTTGACTGGTGGAGGGTCGTTAGCCGAATGGGTTTGACAGGACTAGAATTCTTCCTTCATTAAAAGTATTAATGATAAATACTAAGTAACTAAACTCTTAACTAAATAGCCAATCTTAGTTACTTAGGAAAATGTGAATAATGTGCTAATCCATGAAATTACACTTTGCACTTTGTTTAAGTCGGTTAGTGGAGCGTATGTGGTTAACCGGCACACTAACTCGTATTTAACAAGGTAGGCAAAGGGTAACTTAATTTTTATCATAATATCGATGGAGCGTGTGTGGTTAACTGGCACATCGATTGAGGGGGTAAACACTTAAGGGTACCAAGTAATTTGCATGGTTTCTTCACACGTTGTTTTGTGATCCTCGACATCCCAGTCACAAAACCTAAAGGGCACACGATTGAAACATGCCATTGAACATTTCAATGAATCTCAAAAGATCTAGGATTTTCAAATCCAATTAAAACCTAATAATACATTTCATTTATCTTGGTGGAAATTGGTGAATCATCATCCACCTACGTTCAAATATTTTATAGCTTGGATTACGACATCCCTTGTCACACCCCAAACACTTAACCAAAGTGTTTTCCGCTCCTTAGAGTGCGTATACTTGTTTAATTAGTATTAAATATACTAATTGTATGTGAACATATGTTATCATATGTTAAATAGGTCTCTAAGTGTGTCCAAGTCCTTACTTGACACCGAGCACCCAACCGACACCTTCGTCGGATCTACTTACACCAGGTGAGTTCATACCCCTGAATGAACCTTTTAAATGTTTTTACATGTTTTATAGGGGGAATACAAGTTAAACATGCCAGTTATCATATCAATCACATGTGATTGATAACCCGCATGCCCAAGGATTTACCACACTGTTAACTGTTTTACCGAGAATGACACTGTAAAAGGGTTTTCTAAAAACATAGTTATTTGTTTAGCTTTTACTTATGATGTTTAATCAAAGTTTTATTTTAAACTTGTTTATGAAAGGTTTTCAAAGGATTTTTAAAGATTTTCAAACTTATTTTACAAAGGAATACCAAGTCGTGATTTTCTTAATATATAATGGTTTTCCAAAAGTTTACGTCTATGTTTTTAAACTTCTACTTGGTTAAGATACCACTGTGTTATCTCTGTTTAGTTAATACTTCCACTTCGTGATACACTTATACTTGAGAATGTTTCCACTTCGTGATACACTTATACTTGATAACGTCTCCACTTCGTGATACACTTGTATTTGGTAACGCATATACATCACGCTCCAGTTATTCACACACTGTTCGGTTATACATCTCGATTCGGTTATTCATACACTGTTCAGTTATACATCTCGATTCGGTTATTCACACACTGTTTGTTTATACATCTCTACTCGGTTATTCACACACTATTCATTTATGCATCTCGACTCGGTTGTTCATACACTGTTTGTTTATACATCTCGACTCAGTTATTCACACACTGTTCGGTTATACATCTCGATTCGGTTATTCATACACTGTTTGTTTGTACATCTCGACTCAGTTATTCATACACTGTTTGTTTATACATCTCGACTCAGTTATTCACACACTGTACGTTTATACATACGATTCGGTTATTCCATACTGTACGTTTCCACTTGTTCCACACTCAGTCGTAGTTAGATGTATGTCTGTGCTTGTATAGGTGCATATAAACAATGATTGAAGGACTTAGGAAGGCTTGTCCGCCCTATTTCCTTTTCTTCATTGAGATGTGGTCTGGTGGGATCGGATGGCCGTCCGAAGTTCGTTTGATTCATTAGTTATATGTTATGTATATGAGCATAGACGTATAGCTTTACTCTAGTCAGTCTAGTTATGAGTCTTTACCTCTAGTTCAGCACTTACATATGAAACCCACTACCCACTAATTGGGATGCATCTTCGGGACACGGCCTTCTCCGTCGTCTAGTTGGTAACCAGAGTCTGCTATAGGGAGAGCAGACATTGTGTGTATAGATCTATACGGGATTGACACCCCCACACCCTGACTGCTAGCTACAGTCCACGGCCCACCAAGCCAAGGGGTGACAAATGTCATATTTTATAGACGCTTGTAGGGCGTCAAGTACTCTAGTGTCGGTTAGTATGGTTACGAGTATCCCAGGTTACCTTATAATTCATGGCCTTAAGGTAATGGTAATTCACCAGCAATTTACACTGTATGCTGGAAAACCCACTCTCGGAGTCACACTGTTTTAGACCTTGCTAGACGTATCATTCATTTGATACTTTCTGGTGTCTGTATTCACTCTATTCACTGTATTCACTGTATCCATTGTATTCACTGTATTCACTGTTTTGTACCTTGCTGGACGTATCATTCAGTTGATACTGTCTGGGGTCTGTGTTCACTGTTATAGACCTTACTAGATGTACCATTCATCTGGTACCGTCTGGGGTATGTGTCTCTTTCTGTTAGACTGAACCAGGCGTGTCATTCATTCGACACTCTCCTGGAATTTATGATTCCCTTGCCTTAGTCAGCAGTCCTCACTGCTGAGGCATATGTTATTTCCCTGAATTCTCCTACTTTCTTAATAATCAAATTCTGTATTCTGATAATGATAACGATTAAGGGAAAACTACTTTTTACCACATAACTCTGTCCAGTCTTGGTAGAAGACTACTTTTTACCACATAGCTTAGTACCATGCTGTACTTATTATATTTACTTATATTACTTCGTCGTATTGTAATGTAAACCATGTAAAACTATTACTATTAATGCAATGTTTTGTTGTACTTTGATTACTATAATGCATGTGTTGTGATACTTGACATGACGTCATCCACCCCATAACGTTTCCGCCGTTCCGGTTTTGGGGTGTGACAAATTGGTATCAGAGCATTGTTTATAGTGAGCTAAGTATATCAATTCATAAAAGATATACAGCCTATAAATACAAAGGGATAAAACACTCTGACCAAGAATTATACTTTAAAATATAACCATATTTTACCAAAGTATAAGAGCATCCAGAACCTAAACAATCGAACAAAAGTATCACAAGAAAAACAATAATAAAAGTCTTTGGATGTTGAGCACTACAGTCAAACCTGGGCAGTTATGTAATCGTAAGCTGGAATAAATGTAACCTGATCAACTACATTTATTCGAGATGCGATGAACGTGTGCTTGGGAGTGATAGTGGTGTTGCAATAGGTCTGAAACTTACCAACTAGGAATGCTAGAGCCAAACATAAAGTTAAAATATTATAGGAGTATTTTGGAACACTAAAAGATTCACACTAATCCCAGAACCATATTCAGAAGATAAGAACCAAACAAGAAATTAAAATACCATAAGGGTATTTTCGGATCCATAACTAACCTTGTGTGAAGAACTAAAAAGATCCTTATTGATATACCTACAACTACAGAGGGTGTACTCCCAAGGTTATATATAATAAGGATCCCATAGGCTAAGAATGTGTGGTTTTGCTCTACTTCCTTTTCCTCGTTGGGATGATTTGTATACCCTGTGTAAGCTATATATGATTTGTATACCCTGTGTAATCGTAGCAGGACTCGATATGGATCATACAGTGAAATGTTAATAATCTCTTAGGATTCTTTAGACATTTCCATTCTCGCACGAACCCCGTAGAAAACCCTATCCACTTCAGTGCTTGACAGCAGAGTTGATTCAGACCCAGAGGAGGTTCATTGAGAAGATTTCCTGTTCGGAAATAAATGAACTGGGTCGAGACTATTGAATTCACCAAGTGCCTATATCTTTTAGGGACAGTGGTGAGAGATTCGCCTAAGCTTCCGAGATTTCCAGTCATCCATCATGAAGTGATGACACCCAAAGACGGATTCAGAAGTAAGGCGGAGAAGAAATTCAATATGTCCATACGAGGAGAGAACCCTAGGTGACTACCCGAAGGAAGCCAACGCCGATACCAGTCAAAGAATACGAGGCAAACAGAGGGAGCCAGTACATGGAACCCGAGAAGTGTCTTACCCTTGTGTTCGTCATGCTACTACAATAATATGTTTTATAACACTCACCGAATCAGACACAATAATATGTTTTATAATGCTCGCTTGGATTAAAGGAACGGATAAACTTTGATACAATGCTCGCTTGCACTCACTCACCGAATCAGACACAATAATATGTTTTATAACACCAAGTTACTAGTGCGTTTACATATTATCAATGTGCAACCGATTCGCAAGATACAACTCACACATCTCGGTTTCAAGAATATAAGATGTTATCGTCACACCAATCACTCGTGATGCAATTCATGGAGTGATCCAAGTGAGCGTGGGTTTAATCCAATGCTCAAATTCATATTCGTAAGCACTCATGAACGTTGCAGCAAACATTTGCTTATGTCTAATACTCTTTTAGACAATCCACACACCAATTCACGATAGTCTTCATTCATATCTACTTCCAACATATGAACGACTGTGGCCCGTTCGAATAATTCGATTATTCTTAATAAATTCAATTATTCTGGAAGTCAAAACATGCAAATGTGAAACACAAGAATAATACTAATCCCATTTTGCCTCAAACCTTTGAGTATAAATAAAACTCCTTTTATTTATCACCATATCGATTACTCATTATTTGTCGTTTCGGGTAATCAACTTCTTACTTGAATTATTACACTTGTCCCATGCTCTTAGCATGCACACAATGTTTACCTATGGTTCTTACTTTTTTGAAATAGATCAAATTGAACACATTTCCAACCATTCTCATTTCACAACTCTAAATCCTTTTTCATAAGTGTAAGAATATCAAATTCTTGTTACTTATAAATTATGCTAGATTCTAACATTCTATGCAACGATCCTTTCGTAATGTCACTGCACAAAAGTCACAAAGACTATTGCCAATGATATTACAAAGTCCTCTATGGGAGATTGTTACAAGACAATTCCATAGACGTGATGTCTCTCACTCAAAGTACATTCTTTGAACATCCTTTTGCATAAAAGTTTCTAATCTAGTCATAGATGTTCAATATTCAATTCCCAATATGGACACGCTTCCATATTTTCCATATGACAACTCATTCTTAATAGAATCTTTTCTATTCATAATAATGTCGATATTCAATACCATGCTTCCAACTACTCACAAGCAACCAATCCTCGTCGAACTTGGATTGTCCTTTTGATAGTTGTTTAATTATTTTAGTCCAAACCGATTCTAGTCCTTTTTCCCTCTAAATGCGCTAGACATTTGGAAAATGTTAGAATGGTCAAACATTAAAGCATTTGCAATCGATCCTATACCCGAAGCGTATGGGACACGACGCATGATGTTTTATTTGCTATGTTCTCAAAATTCAAATTGTGAAGAGGAATGCCGTAATCATAATCGAAATTTTAACAACACACTATGTACCCTTGACTAAATTTATTAACATTGCTCAACCTAAACCTTTAGATTTGAAATGAAGCATTATATTTTCTCCCTTAATTATAGCAAAACAACTTTACAACCTTTACGACTTTGCAAGGTATAACTCTTGTTTTCTATAATTAATATTGCCAACTTGCAATATGTGCCTTAATAATCATACAATCATAACATTTATGCTCCCACTATCATAATGATTATTATAAACATAACACTTATACTCCTGTCACACCCCGAAAACCGAAGGCGGAAACATTTCCAGGGTTGACTCCACGTTGAGTATCAAATCCAATGCACATAGTAAGTAAAGTAAACAATCATTACATTACATATAGAAAGGTTTACATTTGTTTCAAAAGTAAAGTTATAGAGTTGTGATACATAGTATATATGAACAAAATGAGACGAGTCTTCTGCGCATTCCGTCTTCGCTAAAAAGGAATCATCGGGTACCTATCTAAAGCGGACCTGAGAATACAAGCAGTTTGAAAATCAGCATAACGCTGGTGAGTTCATAAGCGGTTTTGTTTTCTGAAAACGTATGAGTTCCTTTTCTGTTTCTGAAAATGACACACACCAAGAAAATCTCATATTTTCTTAAAAGTTGGTTATTGAATCCCAAAATGTAATGTAAAAGATGTACACTGAAAACATGTTTACCCTTGTGAATTGTAAAGTTTAGTTATCTGGTTTGTTACACAATTCTGGTTATGTACAAGTGTTACCCCAGGAAAATCCCATATTTTCCTGAATGCTGGTTACCAATGTGAAAGCTGTATACTGAAAACTTGGTTGTCCTTGTGAAATGTATTAGTTTTAACACATACATAAAACTAACATATACAAAGTAATTTAATTATTTTATTCATTATTACTATTAAGTAAATCTCTGTTATCGTAATTGCGAGTTCCTTAACCATACAATAGACTAGATATGGCAATAAGTAATCCACATCACCTTATGACTTTCGTCACCCTTGAACCATTTCGGTTCGGCTGTAGCTAACAGCCAGGTGTGGGGTAGTCAGCCCCGTATAGATCTATACACTCAAGTCATGCTCCCTATCTAAGAGATTCTGGTTACGGGTGCGGTCCTCCACTCGCGTATCTCTGTGGAGTGTTCACCGAGGACGTGTCTCCAATTATATAGGATTAACAAATTTACTAGTAATAATATGATAATCCTCCACTCGCGTATCTCTGTGGAGTGTTACCGAGGACAAAACAGTGTACTAAATTTTATGTTAAAGGTTCAATTGTCATGCTTTTAACTGATAAAATATGGAAAAACATTTGTGAAACATATAAAATACAACATTTTATGACATATTCCATAAATAATATGTTTACGTGTTCTGCATGTTCAAACAGTTATCTGTTATGTCTATCAGTGCTCAAAGCATATGAAATTATGAAACACACATATGTAAAACAAGTTTTTGAGTACAAGTATTCCTTGTACATTGCTTGTATTCTCCCCCCTGAAAACAGTGAAAAGCAGTGAAAAAGGGTAGGGGTATGAACTCACCAGACGGGAAAATGCGACGATTTGAATGCTAAGCGTTGGTTCGGGGCTTGATAACACGCGAGGTTCCTAAGTAATATGAAGTGGTATACAAATGTATCTAATTACACTTTAAAACACTAATTAGATATGATAACACACTCCAATGAGCGAAACACTTCAAATCAAGTGTTTGGAGTGACCCGGGTAACATCTACGGACGTGTGGGACTTAGGAAATGAGTTTACTCTTCAAGAGTAAAATCCTCATGTAGTTTACGACCCATTGACCATACTCCCATGAGTTTACGGCTGTAAACTCATGGATGGTGGGTTCTTGGATGCCAAATGGTCAAACAATGCACACGGGAAGTTCTAGGGTTGATTCCATGGCTTAGGGAGTGATCAGGACTTGAAATGCTCTTGGGAAATGAGTTTAAGGTCTAAGGAGATGTTCTTGAGGAGTTTACTACCTTAAACTCATGATTTTACAACCGTAAACTCATGTTTGTCCATGAATCAAGGGCTTTGGTGGTTGTAATTCAATCACATGTGATTCTAAGTCCAAAACTAAGCCATTCAAGGGCTTTAAGGCACCTTACCACCCTTTGGGGGGTGTTTACGGCCTAAGAAGGTGGGTTTATGGTCCAAGAATGTTCTTGGGCCGTAAACTCAAGTTTGATGCATTTGAGGATGTTTTGGTGCATCACATGAAGGTTTATGAGGTTCTACACTCCCGTGGAAGCATTTTGAAGGTGTTTAAGGGCATTTTGACTCATTAAAATGAGCTTATGGTCTAAGAAGATGAGTTTACGGTCAAAGAATGTTCTTGGACTGTAAAATCAAGTTTGTCCCATTTGTGTATGATTTGGTACATTTCTTGAAGGGTTACAAGGTTCCATGCACTCATGGAAGTCCATTGGAGGTGTTTATGGGCAAACTAACACCCAACAAGGTGTTTAAGGTCTATGAATGAGGTTTTACGGTCCTAGAACATGCTTGGGCCGTAAACTCATGTCCATGCCTCATTTGGTGCGATTTTGGGGTCCTAAGCTCATGCATGCAAGTTTCTAAGTCGAATCTAGGCCCTAGAAGTGGTTTGATGGGGTTTTGAGGCTTCAAAACCCTCATATGAGGTGTTCACGGCCTAAGGAGGCTCCAAAACCGTAAAAAGCTGTTTATGGTCCCATTCCTCATAAAAATTACGAATTTGAAGGTCTAGGATGCTAATTCATGAGTTAGGGAAGTTACCTTAGAGATTTGGAGCTTGTTTTGGATGATTTTGGCTAAGTTTCGGATTTTAGAGAGAGAGTAGTGAGAGAAAGTTTTAGAGAGAGACAAAAAGCCTCAAAATGATGTCACTCAATCCCTTATATAGGGGTTGAGTTTGTGGCTCGGAGGAATTCTACCCAATACTGCCGTTAGACGGTGCATTTGGTCGCACCCGATAAAGTTGTCGTAACTCGTTATGGTCGAAACTATAAAACTTACTAATATTAAATTTAGTAAATTTTCTTGAGTATTTATTATGTTTGAACATCCATTAAGTCATAATAAACAACCCAAATATTATGGCTTAATTTAATAACAAAAACGGAAATAATTCGAAAACGACGAATTTCTTAACGAAACATATTTAATACAACGGTTTTATTTGACAGAAACGGTTTTAGTGACGGAATAAATTACAGGTTGTCACATTATCCCCCCGTTAGAGGGAATTTCATCCCGAAATTCAGAATTAAGATACAAATCATTGATTTGGAAAGAGATGCGGATACTTCTGTTTCATCGAGTCTTCACGCTCCCAAGTGAATTATGTTCCCCGCTTGGCATTCCAGCGAACCTTCACTATCGGGATGTGACTTAGTTTCGTACGTTTGATCTCTCGATCCATGATTTCGACTGGTTCCTCCACGAAATTCAAGTTTTCATTGATCTCGATTTCATCCAAGGGAATCACAAGGGTTTCATCGGATAAACACTTCTTGAGATTTGAGACGTGGAAAACGGGATGGATGTTGCTAAGTTCATGGGGTAATTGGAGTTTATAGGCTACAGGACCGATCATGGCGAGGATCTCGAAGGGTCCAATGTACCTCGGGTTAAGTTTCCCACACTTTCCAAAGCATACCATGCCTTTCCAGGGCGAGACCTTTAACAGGACACGATCTCCAACCTGGAACTCCAGAGGTTTTCGGCGATTATCTGCGTAACTCTTTTGGCAATCTCGTGAAACTTTCAATCGTTCCCAGATTTGAATGATCTTCTCGGTGGTTTCGCGGATGATTTTAGGACCAGTGAGAGCACTGTCGGGGACTCGACTCTTGGCTAGCTGCGTGTCCCCTACCTCGGCCCAGCATAGAGGGGATCTGCACTTGCGACCGTAGAGGTCTTCAAACAGGGCAACCTTGATGCTGGTGTGGTAACGGTTGTTGTACGAGAACTCGATCAAAGGCAGATGTGTATCCCACGACTTTCCAAAATCTATGACACATGCCCTAAGCATGTCTTCCAGGGTTTGGATAGTTCTCTCACTCTGTCCATCGGTCTGAGGATGATAAGTCGTGCTCATGTCTAGATTAGTTCCAAGAGCCTTCTAAAGGAACTGCCAAAACCTGGAGGTAAACCTGCTATCTCGGTCAGAGATAATGGATGTAGGTACACCGTGTAGTCGAACTACCTCCTGGATGTAGATCTGCACGAGTCTTTCCATCTTGAACGATTCTTTAATCGGGATGAAGTGAGCGAATTTTGTTAAACGATCGACAATTACCCAAATGGTGTCGTACCCACTCGGACATTTGGGTAACTTGGTGATGAAGTCCATGGTAATCATCTCCCATTTCCATTCAGGTATCTCGGTCTGCTGGAGCAGACCCGAGGGTTTTTGGTACTCAACTTTAACCTTGGCGCAAGTCAGGCACTTGCCCACAAATGTAGCGATCTCAGCTTTCATGTTGGGCCACCAGTATTGTTTCTTGAGATCCAGGTACATCTTATCCGATCCTGGGTGAACAGAGTATCTGGTCTTGTGTGCTTCCTTCATGAAAATCTCCCTGAATCCTCCGGACTTTGGAATCCAGATTCGGCCCATGAAACAGTAGACTCTGTCACCTCTGATCTCAAGTTTCTTATCCATTCCCCTCAAGGTTTCGATTCACACGTTCTCAGGTTTGAGGGCTTCTAACTGGGTTTCTCGGATTTGCATGGATAGATGGGAATTGATAGTCATCGTCATGGTCTTCACTTTTCGGCTTGAACTCTCCTTTCGGCTAAGGGCATCTGCTACCACATTGGCCTTGCCGGGATGGTAACGGATTTCACACTCATAATCGCTGAGTAGTTTTACCCATCGCCGTTGCCTCATGTTTAAGTCTCTTTGATCAAATATGTGCTGCAGGCTCTTATGGTATGTGAAGATCGTACACTTGGTTCCGTAGAGATAATGTCTCCAAATCTTCAGTGCAAAGACTACAGCTCCTAACTCCAAGTCATGAGTGGTATAGTTGACCTCGTGTGCCTTTAGCTGTCTTGAGGCATATGCAATCACCTTTCCCCTTTGCATAAGCACACAACCTAAGCCTTGATTAGACGCATCGCAGAAAACAATGAAGTCCTCTGTTCCTTCGGGCAAGGACAGGACCGGTGCGCTGCACAAGGTTTTCTTCAGTGTCTGGAATGCGGTTTCTTGCTTTTCACTCCAACAAAAGGGTACACCTTTCTGTGTCAGAGTGGTTAAAGGTTTGGCGATCCTAGAAAAATTCTGGATGAATCTCCGATAGTAGTCGGCGAGACCCAAGAATTGACGGATTTCTGTGGGTGTCTTCGGTGCCGACTAATTCTCTATCGCTTTAATCTTGGACGGATCCATGTGAATACCCTCCTCGCTAACCACATGACCGAGGAAGGTTACCTTCCGAATCCAGAATTTACACTTGGAAAATTTCGCGTACAGCTTCTCGGATCTGAGGGTTTCCAACACCGACCTAAAGTGTTGTTTGTGGTCTTCTTCGCTTCTGGAGTAGACAAGGATGTCGTCAATGAACACGATGACGAACTTGTCTATAAAAGGGCGACACACCCGATTCATCAAGTCCATGAACACTGCCGGTGCGTTGGTTAGACTGAAGGGCATCACTACGAACTCGTAGTGTCCATACCGAGTCCTGAAAGCTGTTTTGGAAACATCACTTTCATGAACTCGTAGCTGATGGTACCCTGAGAAGTAGCTGGCTCCCTGGAGTTGATCGAAGAGGTCATCTATTCGAGGAAGAGGATATCGGTTTTTGATGGTCAACTTGTTCAACTCTCGGTAGTCGATGCACATTCGGAAGGATCTATCTTTCTTCTTTACAAACAATACCGGAGCTCCCCAGGGTGAGGAACTCGGTCTAATGAATCCTTTACTGAGCAACTCAATGAGTTGGCTGGATAACTCTTGCATTTCTGCTGGAGCTAAGCGATACGGAGATTTCACCACGGGAGTAGCTCCAGGAATTAGGTCAGTACGAAATTCGACCTGACGTTCGGGAGGAATTCCTGGAAGCTCTTCGGGAAACACATCAGGAAAGTTACAGACTTCGGGGATGCTCGCGAGGTCTTTAACTTCCTTTTTCTCATTGATTACATAGGCTAGGAATAATTGACATTCCTTTCGCAAGAGTTTCTGAGCTTTGATGCAGGAAATGATACGAAGGTTGGAACAGAGTTTATCGCCATAGATACTGAGAGTCTGACCCGAAGGAAAGTTGAGACGGATGGATTTTTCGAAACAGAGGATATCAGCATGATTGGGACTCAACCAATCCATGCCAATGATGACATCAAAGCTCTTTATGAAAACTGGCATAAGATCAATGGGAAATGAATGGTTATTCAGGGTAAGGGTACAACCTACAAACACCTCTTTAGCACTTTCTTTCTCACCGTTAGCCATATCGACGGTAAACATTTCAGTTAATGGTTGGGGATTAGATTTAAGATTATGTTTGAATTCATGACTAACAAAGCTTCTTTCAGCACCTGAATCGAAAAGGATACTAGCATAAGTGTTTTCGAGAAGGAATGTACCCAAAACAACGGTGGGATCGGCGACTGCCTTCTCCCTTCCCATGGCTAGGACTCTTCCAGTGGTATCAGTTGTCGCCTTATTGGGACAGTTCCTTTTGAAATTTCCAACCTCTCCACAATTATAGCAGGTTTGACCAACACCTGCTCCAGAAGATTGATTCGCAGATTGGGCTGGAGCTTTGCAGAATCGGACTGTGTGCCCCTTTTTACCACAATTTGTGCATGACAGCTCACTTTAGGGGCCAGGGTTATGATGGTATTTGAACTTTTCACACTGTGGAAGGTTACCAACATACCTTCTAGTAGGTGTTTGAGTGGTAGATCCCACAACAGAAGCGGCAGCAACGGGGGTAGTAGCAGCATGGACTGTTACAGTATGCTGTTTCTTTGAGGATCCTTGAGAAGATTGACCCTTCTTCTTTTTCCAAAATTTCCTTTTCTCACCACTCCTCTTTGTTGTTTCAGGAGTGGTGGTCGTTTCCTCAACATCATCGATGTGGTCAATCAGGGTTTGGGCTATGTTCTTGGCACTGTCGTACGTAACTGGCCTCGCAGCTAAGACATTTCCCCTGGTTGGCTGGGTCAGCCCCCAGATGAACCTCTCTATTTTCTTACTCTCCGGAGTAACCAATCCCGGACAGAGGAGTGCAAGATCATCGAATATAGAAGTGTACACATCAATATCAGAACGTTTCATCTTCAGGTTCCAGAGCTCGTGCTCTAACTTCTGCATTTCGCCCCGAGGGCAGAATTTAGCTATGAGGAGTTCTTTCATGGCTTCCCAACCCATGGCATTGGCTACAGGTAGGGTCAAGGAGCCTCGGCCGTTCCACTAAGTCAGGGCTTTGTCAAGAAAGGTACAGGCTGCGAACTTTACTTTATCATATTCCGGAGAGGCACAGATTTCGAAGATGGATTCGATTTTCTCGAACCATCGGGAAAGAGAAATGACACCTCCAGTGCCATCGATGGATGTGGGTTTTTCATTCATGAAATATTTATAGGAACCCTTCTTTTTGGTGTCCCTGATTGCTTTCCTGATCCTGAGTTTGAGTACCACCTCCCGAACCACCGGAACCACCGGTGTTCAATTGAGACATAACAGCTGCCACCGCGGCGGTAACAGTTTCCTGAAATACTATGGGGTCAATTTCAGGAGGAGGTGGTGGCGGAGGGTTGTTGGTCCTTGAGCTGGGTCTTTTTCTTGGAGGCATCTTGATCTAATAAGATCAAGAAAGAGAGAGCATGGTAAGTCCTCTGAATTGAATCAAGAGAAATGACAGGTATATATATTCCGAATAAGCGATAAAGCAGGAAAGAGTTATCAATGCAGATATATTATCGCTAAAGGAATGATCAAGGAACCATGGGTGAACGAAGATTTCTACAAAGGATTGGCTCGAGAAATACTCCCATAGTATTTCATGATTCGCTACGATACTGGCTCGATGTTTGTGGTATTAAGGTAAGTTTTAGGCATGCCGCATACCACAGTTACTCCCAAGCACATGTTGGTCGTGTGTCGAATGAATATAGTTGGCCAGGCTATATTGATCCTAGACACGACTACATAACTGCCCAGGTTTAACCGCAGTACACAACACCCATTTACTTATGTTTTGTTCTACTTGTAGTTACGGATCTCGACGGCTCGGTATACTTGTATACTTTTGAAAATACTTATATTTTGAAGGATACTTTTAATTCAGAGCACATAGGCCCTTTAGTGTTTATAGTTTTATACCATGTAAGGTTTCATATACTTTATTCACTATAAACAAGGGCTCTGATACCAATCTGTCACACCCCGAAAACCGAAGGCGGAAACATTTCCAGGGTTGACTCCACATTGAGTGTCAAATCCAATGCACATAGTAAGTAAAGTAAACAACCATTACATTACATATAGAAAGGTTTACATTTGTTTCAAAAGTAAAGTTATACAGTTGTGATAAATAGTATATATGAACAAAATGAGACGAGTCTTCTGCGCATTCCGTCTTCGCTAAAAAGGAATCATCGGGTACCTGTCTAAAGCGGACCTGAGAATACAAGCAGTTTGAAAATCAACATAACGCTGGTGAGTTCATAAGCGGTTTTGTTTTCTGAAAAACGTATGAGTTCCTTTTCTTTTTCTGAAAATGACACACACCAAGAAAATCTCATATTTTCTTAAAAGTTGGTTATTGAATCCCAAAATGTAATGTAAAAGATGTACACTGAAAACATGTTTACCCTTGTGAATTGTAAAGTTTAGTTATCTGGTTTGTTACACGATTCTGGTTATGTACAAGTGTTACCCCAGGAAAATCCCATATTTTCCTGAATGTTGGTTACCAATGTGAAAGATGTATTCTGAAAACTCGGTTGTCCTTGTGAAATGTATTAGTTTTAACACATATATAAAACTAACATATACAAAGTAATTTAATTATTTTTTTCATTCTTACTATTAAGTAAATCTCTGTTATCGTAATTGCGAGTTCCTTAACCATACAATAGACTAGATATGGAAATAAGTAATCCACATCACCTTATGACTTTCGTCACCCTTGAACCATTTCGGTTCGGCTGTAGCTAGCAGCCAGGTGTGGGGCAGTCAGCCCCGTATAGATCTATACACTCAAGTCATGCTCCCTATCTAAGAGATTCTGGTTACGGGTGCCGTCCTCCACTCGCGTATCTATGTGGAGTGTTCACCGAGGACGTGTCTCCAATTATATAGGATTAACAAATTTACTAGTAATAATATGATAATCCTCCACTCGCGTATCTCTGTTGAGTGTTACCGAGGACAAAACAGTGTACTAACTTTTATGTTAAAGGTTCAATTTTCATGCTTTTAACTGATAAAATATGGAAAAACATTTGTGAAACATATAAAATACAACATTTTATGACATATTCCACAAATAATATGTTTACGTGTTCTGCATGTTCAAACAGTTATCTGTTATGTCTATTAGTGTTCAAAGCATATGAAATTATGAAACACACATATGTAAAACAAGTTTTTGAGTACAAGTATTCCTTGTACTTTGCTTGTATTCTCCCCCTGAAAACAGTGAAAAGCAGTGAAAAAGGGTAGGGGTATGAACTCACCAGACGGGAAAATGCGACGATTTGAATGCTAAGCATTGGTTCGTGGCTTGATAACACGCGAGGTTCCTAAGTAATATTAAATGGTATACAAATGTATCTAATTAGACTTTAAAACACTAATTAGATATGATAACACGCTCCAATGAGCGAAAACACTTCAAAACAAGTGTTTGGACTGACCCGGGTAACATCTACGGACATGTGGGACTTAGGAAATGAGTTTACTCTTCAAGAGTAAACTCCTCATGTAGTTTACGACCCCTTGACCATACTCCCATGAGTTTACGGCCGTAAACTCATGGATGGTGGGTTCTTGGATGCCAAATGGTCAAACAATGCACACAGGAAGTTCTAGGGTTGATTCCATGGCTTAGGGAGTGATCGGGACTTGAAATGCTCTTGGGAAATGAGTTTAAGGTCTAAGGAGATGTTCTTGAGGAGTTTACTACCTTAAACTCATGATTTTACAACCATAAACTCATGTTTGTCCATGAATCAAGGGCTTTGGTGGTTGTAATTCAATCACATGTGATTCTAAGTCCAAAACTAAGCCATTCAAGGGCTTTAAGGCACCTTACCACCCTTTGGAGGGTGTTTACGGCCTAAGCTGGTGGGTTTACGATCCAAGAATGTTCTTGGGCTGTAAACTCAAGTTTGATGCATTTGAGGATGTTTTGGTGCATCACATGAAGGTTTATGAGGTTCTACACTCCCGTGGAAGCATTTTGAAGGTGTTTAAGGGCATTTTGACTCATTAAAATGAGTTTATGGTCTAATAAGATGAGTTTACAGTCAAAGAATGTTCTTGGACCGTAAACTCAAGTTTTTCCCATTTGTGTATGATTTGGTCCATTTCTTGAAGGGTTACAAGGTTCCATGCACTCATGGAAGTCCATTGGAGGTGTTTATGGGCAAACTAACACGCAACAAGGTGTTTAAGGTCTATGAATGAGGGTTTACGGTACAAGAACATGCTTGGGCCGTATACTCATGTCCATGCCTCATTTGGTGCGATTGTGGGGTCCTAAGCTCATGCATGCAAGTTTCTAAGTCGAATCTAGGCCCTAGAAGTGGTTTGAAGGGGTTTTGAGGCTTCAAAACCCTCATATGATGTGTTCACGGCCTAAGGAGTCTCCAAAACCATAAACAGTTGTTTATGGTTCCATTCCTCATAAAAATTCCGAATTTGAAGGTCTAGGATGCTAATTCATGAGTTAGGGAAGTTACCTTAGAGATTTGGAGCTTGTTTTGGATGATTTTGGCTAAGTTTCAGATTTTAGAGAGAGAGTAGTGAGAGAAAGTTTTAGAGAGAGACAAAAAGCCTCAAAATGATGTCACTCAATCCCTTATACAGGGGTTGAGTTTGTGGCTCGGAGGAATTCTACCCGATACTGCCGTTAGACGGTGCTTTTGGTCGCTCCCGATAAAGTTGCCGTAACTCGTTATGGTCGAAACTATAAAAGTTACTAATATTAAATTTAGTAAATTTTCTTGAGTATTTATTATGTTTGAACATCCGTTAAGTCATAATAAACAACCCAAATATTATGACTTAATTTAATAACGAAAACGGAAATAATTCGAAAACGACGAATTTATTAACAGAACAAATTTAATACGACAGTTTTATTTGACGGAAACAGTTTTAGTGACGGAATAAATTACAGGTTGTCACAGCTCCCACTAGCTTCGACATGTATTCATAAACATCTTAACTTTTCAGAAAAACAATACCTATTGAATTTCTTAAGTCCATGTTTCTAATACTTAATGCTTTGATAATCTTTTATCAAGGCTTCTTGAACTTATACACCTTTGCCTTAGATAGTTCATATGTGTGTGTAAACAATTGCCAAACCTCACAATTCAAATTATGGAAAGGGATACCGTAACCATGATTGAATTCGAGAATGCAATTTTACAATTACTATCTTCTTAAAATCTTTCTTACTGAAAGCATTTCCTCACAATCATTTTCATGAAGGAGGAAATCTTATGACACTTAGATTTAAATGGTGTATGTGTTCCTATCCATGTGAATCGAACTTTCTTAATCTTGATTTCTTGCCTTATGGTAACACAGCTGCCCACCATGTCTTCCAAGTAGTTAAGCAGCTCACCTTTTCCTATCAATGTACCTTTCATTGATTAAGATGCTTTGCCTTTTATGCGTTCAAAATGAGAACTCATAGAACTCACATGCATAATTAACTCAATTGGAACTGCACAGAAACAAAATAATGTCAACACGATAGGTTGAAAACCTCAACTCGTGTGCTAGTGATGATCAATAAGGTTTATTTGATTTGTTCTTGAAGCCTTTCAAGACTATTAAGACTCCCATTGACTCCTTGACATGTAAGATTCTCTTGTCAAAACATTTCTTGACAAACAAATATTCAAGAGTTAGTGTAGCTTTTATCAAAACTCTTCATAAATTGGTCCTAGTTGGTCTTTGTCTTATCCAAGACATCACAACTTTCCACATTTGATGAATGTTATAAACATTCTTAATACTTATCACTCAATTTCACAATCTTAACTCTAAGACTTGTTTTTGGAACGAAGTATGATTGACTTCTTAATCATTAAGACCTATCATAAAGCATAAAAGGTACTCTCCCTTCTTCTTAGAATGGAGAAACTTTTATCTTTCTGCCTACTTGATTCTTCTTATTCGTTCTGCTATTGATTTAAACTTCTTCAATCAATTCAGAATTACACTTAATATTATAAGTATAATCATATTTACTAAACCTTTAGTAAATCATGTCGAATATCTTTGTTACTCTTATGGTGGACTTGATCAACACGCAACTTTGTGTACTCGATCTCCTAGTCCTTCACTTGACACTTTGTCAATGAATTAGTCTAATTTCTAAATATGAAAATTTTCATTCATCGTGCAACCAAGTTGCATGATTCCAAGTTTCTGTCCAATTGAAACTTGGGCGATGAGAAACTCTACCTATTCGGTAAACTCTCGACTTTCCATAACATAATAAGAACCAAATCCATTATAGAAACATTCAAACATCAATTTTTCATATACACCATTGCAAGGATAAATAAATAATATAAAATCAAATTTTATTTTTATTGCGGAAAAATTTGTCCTTACAATGCAATTCATTGAAAAACTATGCTAATACATCTTTCTTAGCAATCTAATGCTAACTCTAAGTAGTAGCTCAAGAATCTAATCTTCGAGAAATGCGATCGAAATCCATTCCTTCACGGTTAGATTCTGCTCACTTCTTCCCTTAAGCTTCCTTTCTTTTCTCTAATCCTACAAAACATCAATTGTAATCTTATCACATTATGTATTAGGAATCTAGAATAGAAGCTTAAAAGAGTTAGTTAATGGATTTTACCTATATTAGAGCCATACGTTTCGACTCTCCCATCTCTTAGATCTCTTAGGTAAATGGGGCAGCTTCGTCTCAAATGCCCTTTTCTCTTGGCAATAAAAGCAAATTGACTCTTTTGGAACATGAAATGGAACTACTTCAGACATTTCCTTTCTCTTATGATCAAACTTTTCGATCATAGCATGTCTTTCGTTGCCATTGTCTATATCCATAGAGGTCTTGAAGGTAAATTCACCAATCAACTTTGCTTTTCTATTGTGCCAAACCATTGCTGATTCAGCAGTAATAAGCATATAGGTGAGATCTATAAGGGTCACGTCGCGGTTCATCATATAGTACTCTCTTACGAACTCACTATATGAGTTAGGAAGTGACTGAAGAACCCAATCAACAACTATTTCCTCATAGACAACGGATCCCAACATTCTTAACCTCTCAATGTGTGACTTCATCCCTATGACGTGTGCACACACCGACTTTCCTTCTTTATGTTTACTAGCCAAAAGGGCTTGAGTGATCTTGAACTTTTCAAGCCTTTAAACTTGTGGGTTAGGGAGAATAATTGGAGGAGGAGGAGGAAGTGAAGTATGATCTCTTGTTCCTCGATCGAATCGTGGAATATCATCTTCATGTGGAATGCTTGTTCCACGAGATTTGAGAAGACCATAGTTGTCAAACTTTGACATCTACAAAACGGGAGAAAACAAATTCAAGTTAGTTGATTGAATGAGTCCTTAGTAAATCACCCAAATAAGATACTAAGGCTAGGACCCAACACAATATTTTACAACTCGGGAGAGGGATGCCGTAACCCAAACTGCAGAACATTTGAAGGTAAGGGAATGACGATTCACTAATTTCCACCATGAAAAACGAAAAAGATATTTCAGTTTTAAATCTATGAAAACTCCTAGATCCTATGAGATTCATTGAACATTTCAATGGCATGTTTAAATCTCGATATGCCCCTCTTGTTTGTGACTGGGATGCCGAGGATCACAAAGCGGGTGTGAATAACCATACAAACTACATGGTGCCCCCACATGTTACAGTCACCTATTCGATGTGCCGGTAAACCACACACGCTCCACCGAACTATGACAAACATTGAGTCACCCTTTGCTACCTTTGCTTAGAACCATTTAGTGTGCCGGTTAACCACACACGCTCCACTAACGTCTTCGCAAGGGCACAAAATGTAATTTCATGGAATTGCATCGATTCACTTTTGCCTAAGTAACTAAGATTGGGAATTTTATGAAAACATTTAGTTACTTTAATAATTCATTATACTTATAATGGAAGGTTTCATCCTATCCTACCCGTTCGGCTAACGACCCTCCACTAGTCAAGAGTGCGGTGGGTAAGAGTGGATATACCCATTCAATCGTCATTTTATAGGCAATTTCCTTAAACACCCCTTATAGACCAGCTTCGTGAATGAGGCCTACTAACGGTAAGACTGACTTTTACTCATACATATATATAATGTTAGACTTTTAATGTTATATATATAGTATAGGGTGTATTTTACACTTTTAAAATATTAGGTGGTCAAATTTAACAATTATACTTTTAATTCAATTAAATTTTAAACCAAAACTTTATGGATTTATTAAACCTTTTTTAATTATACACCTTAATTAATTAATAAAACCATAAGGGTGTGATTTGAACTTTTTCAAAACTATCATAAGGTTTTAGAATTTAACATTCCTAATTAAACTTTTAATCAACTTTTAAATTCCAAAACTTGAGGGCAAGTTTTGAAACATTTCAAACATTAGGGTTTAGAATTTAAATATGCATCAAAATTAAACAATTAATCAAAATTTAAATTCCAAAACTTGAGGGCATGTTTTGAAACCTATTTCAAAACATTAGGGTTTTAACTATTTAAATTTCAAAACAACAAACTTTTGGGTTCAAATTTAAACTATAAAACCTAAAAGGGAAAATATAAAACTTTTCATAACAACAAGGATCAAATAACAAATAATCTAAATTAACATTTTATTACATAATTATCCATATATGATTTATTTAATGATATCTTGCAAAACAATTTATCAATTTAATCAAAACAATTAATCAATTATCACATAAGGAAACAAATATTTTATTAATTGATAAATATCTTCAATTAGATCAAGAATATACTCATATATATCAAAAAATCGGATTTATATTGATCTAATGTGATAAGGTAACTATCCATAAGCAAAAACAGCAAGAAATCGTGAGATATGCTCCATCTGACGACTTGACTCATCGAGTTAGGCTTGGACTCGTCGAGTCTGCATGGACTCGGCGAGCTCAGCTATAACTCGGCGAGTCCAGCCTCCAGAAACCAAAAAAACGAATTTTTCAAACAAATCAAGCATCAATACAATAGAAACCAGTCTTGGCTCTGATACCACTGATGGGTTTTGGTCATAAGACATCCTATGTGCTCATACAAACCCTAATGCTTGGATCTAGGTTTCTCTATTGTACATGCAAGTTATCCAAGACTATAAACCCTAATTCTAGCATACAAGTAATCATATCAACATGAAAATAGGTTTATAATATTACCTTGATTGTTATGTAGCAATAACAATCCCAAATCTCATTGTATTGACTTTGGAAGGCTTAGAGTCACAATTTTCACTCCTCTAATGGTTCACAAACACCATAAGCAAGAGGATGAAGAGGAGAGAGGATGGAGGCTGCCCAAAAACGTGTGAAACCCTAGAACAAGTCTTGTCCCCGTTTTTGGTCCTTAAGGGGTCTATTTATAGTGAGGCTATTAGGGTTATCTAATAAGGAAACCCTAATTTGGATGCTTAAGCCCTAAGCAACCCATGGAGCCCTTTCCTTAAGGCCTTGGACGATTTCATATGGACTTCCCCCATAGAATTCGTCCACCTTATAATAAAAGGCAATCATTGGGCCAAATTGCAATTATCTTATAATTACAATTTCAGTCCCTTAAGTTTAATTAATCTCTTTTAGTCACAAAACTAATTACCAATTAATTATTGACTAATATTAATTAAACAATATGATTTCTCCTTTAATATATTATTCCCATAATATATTAATAAATCATATTTAATCCTTTCTCTACATAATTCATCCTATCAAGTTGCTTTGGTGAAGGCAACCCAAAAGGACCATGCACCATCGGGTCAAGTACATACCAAAATAGTTATGGACTTAGACACTAATCCAACACTCACCATCATTTGTAAAAATTCTGATACTCGCTTTTCAAATAACTTGTATTCTCAGGTCAGCATTAGACAGGTACATCATCGGAGCTTCTGATGAAGATAGCTTAGTACCATGCTGTACTTATTATATTTACTTGTATTACTTCGTCGTATTGTAATGTAAACCATGTAAAACTATTACTATTAATGCAATGTTTTGTTGTACTTTGATTACTATAATGCATGTGTTGTGATACTTGACATGACCTCATCCACCCCAGAACGTTTCCGCCGTTCCGGTTTTGGGGTGTGACATCCCTCTTCTAAGTTATAAAATAGTTTGTTGGGTCCTAGCCTTAATATTTCATATTGGGTGTCATTTTAAGGACTTTAGATTAACTATCTTGAATATCTCCCAAAAGATATCTGGTTTAGACATCTGTGATCTTCCCAAATCTCTTTAAACAAGGTTTCCTAAATAAAGATGATGTCCTTTGGAAATCATACTTCTTTCACCTCCTCCAATTATTCTCCCTAATGCACAAGTTCTTGACAAGTTCAAGGTCACTCAAGC
Organism: Lactuca sativa; assembly: GCF_002870075.4. Lineage (NCBI taxonomy): Eukaryota > Viridiplantae > Streptophyta > Magnoliopsida > Asterales > Asteraceae > Lactuca > Lactuca sativa. The sequence continues at coordinate 179,151,230 of NC_056625.2, read as the reverse complement.
CCTATTGGCAAGGCAAGGTCTAGGTGTGATCACATCTTGGAGATGTAGTCACATATTGACAAGCCGGGAGAGTTGGGTGTCAAAGTCTTGAGAAAGTTGGTGGTTCAACTACTTTCTAAGTCACATAGTGAGTTATTTTGGAACACCTATGAAACAGACTATGATAAGACCCTTAATGATCTTATCTATTTGCTAAGATCAACTTCCCAAAACTTTATGGACAGGTACAATAGTGAAATTGGATATCTAGTAAAGCTCTCTCTTTCCAGTGGAAAGGGATCGACCATAGTCAATTCGGTTGACCAAATGGTAAAGAGAAAGGCTAAGTCTGTGATAGTCCCATGTTTCATTACCAAAGCATCCATATGTTGAATTGCCAAAGAAAGGGACATTGGTTGCGAAGCTGCAATTTGCCTAAGGATGTTAAAGTCAATAAGTTTGACTCTACTTCACGTAAAAATTCCACTATCTAACTCTGCTAAGTTTCTACTCTGAGATTCTTGATACATGATGTGACTGGGTCACATGGTGATGTTTTAAGAATCAAAGAAAAGTGAAGAAACTTAAAGAAAGAATATGTTGAATCAGATCGCGTAGATGGATTTCTATCACGTAGTTTGAAGATCGGATTCTTGAGCTACTTCTTAGGAGTTATGTGATATTGCTTAGGAATAGATAACGACAAGTTTTCATATGGATTGTAAGGATAAGTTTTTCCGCAAAGTTTTAAAATAAAAGAAAATTTTTGATTTTATTTATTTTAAAATATCCTTACAATGGCATTTGAGGAAAAATTGTTGCTTATAATATTCCATTCATAGCAAGAGTGGAAATATGAAATTGATTCTTTCATTTGTAGTAATGTCTAAATTTACCAAATAAGGAAAGATTCTCATCACCCAACTTTCAATTGGACCAGGACTTGGAATCATGCAAGGTGTATAGCATGATGAATGAGAACTTTCAAGTATTGGAAAAATTAGGACTAATTACTTGTTCACATGGATGTGTGAGTCAAGTAAAGGACTAAGGGATCAAGTACACATTCTTGTGCACTGATTAAGTCCACCACAAAATATTGATAAGACTATTCGTCATAGTTTACTAAATTTCAGTAAATATGGTTATACTTACAAGCTTAAGTTTAATTCTGAGACATTGGAAAAGGTTCCAATGTATGGCAGAGCGAATAAGAAGAATCAAATTAGAGACCTTATCACAATTTATCCTCTAAAAAGATGGGAGAGTACTTTAGTATCAGTTTTTATGATCATATTAATGATTTAGAGACCTTATCACAATTCATCTTCTAACTGCTTTCTTATAGCTAAGAAGAGGAGCTATGGATTGTTGAAGTGGTTAAATCAAGAAGATGATTCATACTTCGTTGCAATACAAGTCTTAGAGTCATACTCCAAGATTGTAATTTGAGCGACATGTCTTAGAGAAGGTTTAAAACACATGGCAAATGTAAGAGTAAAGTTTTCTACTCTTGTACATTTGAAATTGGTAAGTTGTGATGTTTTGGATAAAACAAAAACCAACTAAGGCCAATTGTGTGAAGTGTTTGTCTTGATAAAGAATCCGCACTATCCCTTGAATATTTGACAAGAAAGTTTTATATGTCAAGAGGACAGTGGGAGTCTTAAAGGTCTTGAAAGTCTCAAGAACTAATCAAGAATAAAACCTGAAGCTCTTCACTAGCACATAACTTGAGGTTTATAACCTATCATGTTGACATATTTTGTGCCCATTCCAGTTAAAGTTGGCTTTGCATATGAGTTCTTAGAGTTCTCAATTGGTTGCACAACAACTTGGAAGCAATGGCAGGCCCTTGAGCTGCCAGGTGGCAAGAAATTAAGATTGAGTTCAATCCATATGATTTTGGATTTGTCATTATCCTTGTCTTGTGACTATGGTTATAACAATTCACATGGATAAGAACACATACACCAGAAAATCTAAGTGTCATAAGGTTTCTCTCCGATTCATGAAAATGATGGTGAGGAAACACTTTCACTAAGTAGATTTTAGCTAGATAGCAATTGTGATATTTGCATTCTCAAAGTCATTAGTGGAGTGTGTGTGGTTTACCGGCACACTAACCTGGACTTGTGAGAAGTGGCAAAAAGGTCTATCCATTATGATTACGGTATCCCTCTTCATAATTGTTTAGATACACAAGTGCGCTATCTAAGGGAAGGTGTATGACTTTGATAAAGTTTTATCAAAACAATCTAGTATCAGAAATCTGAACTTTGGTATGAAAGTCAATGAAGTATTGATTTCTAGAAGACCAGCTGATTTCTGAGTACATGTCAAAGCTAGTGGGAGCATAAGTGTTATGCTAATAATCATCATGTTAGTGGGAGCATGATAATTATAATAAGTATTGCAAGTTAGCAAACAAAAGTTTCAACTACGAAAGAGTTGTTTTGCTATAATTAAGGGAGAGGAAATTATACTTCATCTCAAATTATAAGCTTAGATCATGAGGTTTTAATCATTTAGTCAAGGATATATATATATATATATATATATATATATATATATATATATATATATATATATATATATGTATATATGAATTTCATGTTGGAATGGCTCAACATAAGGAAATTCTGTATATGGCTCCATTATTTGCGTTCTAAAATTCGATTATGATTACGACATCCCTTTTCATAATCTGAATTATGAGAACTTGGCAAATTGAAATGGAAATGTTATAGCAAAAGACTGGTTTAGTCTTTATGTGAGACATCATGAATCATGTCCCATATGCTTCGGATATAGGATCGATTGCATGTGCTATATTCATCCTTTCTAAAATTTTCCAAATGCCTGCGGCATTAAGAAGGGAAAAGGTCTAGAATTGGATATGACTAAAAGGATTAAACAATTGTCGAGGACAATCTAAGGTTTACCAAAGATTGGTTGCTCAAGGACAATTGGAAGTATAGTGATAATTCTGGAAGGACCATATTGACATAATATGTAAGGAGGAAACTCTTGTTCAGAAGTGATAGTCAAAATGGAATCTGGAAATGTTTCAAAGTTAGAAATTATTCAATCTGTGTAAGATTACGAAACTTATTGCAAGAAGGATGTTTCCAAGGAGCTGATCTCCTTTGGAATGCTCTGTAATGGTTGTTGTCAAGTCTTTCTGACTTTGTGCAAAAACATTACAAGAAGATCAATGCATATAAGTTTAGAATCTAACAGATTTCAGTAAATGGCATGAATTTGGAATTCTTGCATTTGCAGTAAGGATTTGGGACTGTGAAAGAGGATCATTGGAGTTATGTTCAATTGATATAATTCACAAAGTGAAGATCATAGACAAACATAGTATGCATACTTGGTGTATAGCATGACTAGTGTTTAGAAAACATAGTGTACATGCTTGGAGCATGGGACAACTATTGTTTAAATTCAAGAATAAAGTTGATAGCTGAAACAGTATACAATGAATAATATGTAATCATATGGTGATAAATAAATGGTGTTTTATTTATATTCATAAGTTCTGAGAGCATATTGGATTCGATTATTATTGTGTTTCACTTTGCATGTTTTGATTTCTAGAAAAACTAGGTCATTGTTCTGATTGACTAAGTGATTCAAACCATCCACAGTCGGTCATATGTTGGAAGTAGATATGAATCAAGACTGTCATGGGTTGGGTTTGTAGAGGTCTAAGATGTTAGACAAGGTGGTGCTACAACACTCATTATCACACCCCAAAACCAAGAACGGCGGAAACGTTCTGGGGCGGAGGACGTCATGTAAAGTATCACAACACAGTAAAAGTAAACAAGCATACAACATCATCCTTTGCATTAAGTATATAATTTTAACACAAGTGTGTTCTTTACAGTTATAGACACCAAAAATAATGTGAATCAAAATAATAAGATGAGTCTTGGATGCGCTCCATCTTCTCAAAAGCTGGCCTCGGTACCTATCTACTGTCGACCTGAGAATACAAGTTATTTTGAAGGAGTTTATCAGCATTAAGCTGGTGAGTTCATAAGTATTTTAGTGTTGTTGATTGTTATCAAAACGTTTGAACAATGTCTCAAATATAAGTTTGTAAAATGTATGTAAATGTTTGTAAGTGTTTATAAAAGTTTGAATCTCTTAGAAAAACCTATATTTTCTATTAAAGTAGCCTTCTACCAAGACTTAACTGTTTTGTATGATCGTTTGTTGTAAAAGTGTGTAATTTCCCAAGTGTAACTATCATTAACAAAATATAGTTTGTACATTTATGTTTAAGTGACAAAATCACTAAATATATGTAATGGGTAAATTATTGTAGTGCTGTAGTGTTGTGTTATAGGAACTACTGCTGTACTAACTACCTTAAACCGGATTTATATTAAGGTATCATGTGATTTATTGTACCATACTATCGACTGGATAAACAACGACAATTGTAGGTCGTAAAAAGAAATGACGTTTGGCACCCGCAGACCTGCAGGTCCGGCTGTAGCTAGCAGCAAGGTGTAGGATAGTCAATCCAGTATAGATCTATACGCAAACTCACGCTCTCCCTTCAAGAGACTCTGGCTACAACTCAGGCCATGACATTTAAGGCATGCTCCGATACAGTGGATGACAATTGTTAACGTATTCATGTATATGTAATGTAATGTTACTTGTCCTAGTATCGTTGTAAATGTGCTCTTCCTAGTATAGTTGTATATGTTCCTCTTCTAGTATAGTTGTATATGTTCTTCTCTAGTATAGTTGTATATGTTCTCATAGTATTATAATGTATATGTTCTCATAGTAATGTAATGTATATGTTTCTCATAGTACTAAGTACTAACTCATAAAATGAACTGACTCATTGACCTAGCAATAGTATAAGTGTAATCCTGTGTTACCCCGATAGTAACTTACTAATGATGTAACTGATACGCATGAATATGGAAGTACTTTTATGTCTATATATGCACATATGATATATAATTAATATTGAAACGAACTTCGGACGGCTACCCGACATCCCACCAGACCACATCCAAATCGAGGAAAAGGAAATAGGGTAGATGGCCTTCCTAAGCCTTTTAAACATTTCTTATATATGTGTACATATATGGACATGCAAATCATAAGAAGTATATTAAAGTTTAAATAAAAGTATTTGATAAGTAAAAGAGTTTGTAAAACATTTTGAAGTAAAACAGTTTGATAAACAGGTTGGACAGTGATAAAATCATTGGTTTTATAGTTATTAATCACATGTGATTGATGTAATAACTATAAGTATTCAACTTGTATTCCCCCCATAAAAGCATTTAGAACATTTAAAAGTATTTCAAAGGTTAATTAAAGGGGTATGAACTCACCTGTAGTGAGTGGTTTTGATGACAATGTTAGATTAGATGCTAGGTGTCAAGTGGTGACTTGAGTACACACGCGAATCCTATTAAGCATATATTGTACATATATGATTATAATTAGTATTATGAACGACTAATTTATGATTTTAAGACCACCTTAGGGACTAGTAAACACTCATAATGAAGTGTTATAATCATATATGATTGTATGAGGTTTTATAAGGCTATACAAGAGGGTGTATGGCCAAAATACACACTATATGTGTGTGTGCGGCCATGTGTGCTGCCATATGGTGTGTGCTGCCAGAACATGGTCTTCTTGATGTTCTTGGTACCTTTTATGAAGATCTTCAAGGAGAATGGATGATACTTGAGAGGATTTCGTGTTCTATGCTTGAAGAAGTGAAAGAAGTGTTCAAAATGACTAAGTATGGTATATATAGGTGGAGTGTGCGGTTGGGAAGGGTGTGAGGCCGCAAACACAAGTGTGTGGCCGCAGACTCAAGTATGTGGCCGCACACTCCATGTGTTGGAGTGTTTGGCCCGGTTTTGATTCCTACACTTCGAGTTAACCCTTTTTAACACTCCTACCTTGATTATAACACATTTAGAACGCTTCATTAGGCTCTAAAGGGTACTACCATATAGTAAAATAAGTCTAATATTGGAAAGAATTGAAGAGTGCATGCGAGAAGTTTTTCGGGTTGTCACATCATCCCCTCGTTAGAGGGAATTTCGTCCCGAAATTTGAGTTTAAGTTACTAGATTATTACAAATAACTAAGTAAAAAGATGAGGATATTTCAGTTTCATCTAATCCTCTCGCTCCCATGTAAATTCCGGTCCTCGCTTGGCGTTCCAGCAAACCTTCACAGTCGGGATGCGGCTTTGTTTCGTCTGTTTGACTTCACGGTCCATGACCTCTACAGGTTCTTCCACGAAGTTGAGGCTCTCGTTGATCTCAATCTCGTCGAGTGGGATTACAAGAGTCTCGTCAAACAGACACTTCTTCAAGTTAGAAACGTGGAAGGTAGAATGTACGTTACGAAGTTCGTTCGGTAGATTGAGTTTGTAAGCCACTGGGCCGATTCTGGCGAGAATCTCGAAAGGCCCAATGTACCTCAGATTCAGCTTTCTACGCTTTTTGAAGCGTATCAAGCCCTTCCAGGGTGAGACCTTCAATAGGATACGGTCACCCACCTGGAATTCCAACGGTTTTCTACGTTTATCGGCATAGCTTTTCTGTCGGTCTCTGGAGGCTTTCAATCGTTCACGGATCTGAACAATCTTCTCTATGGTTTCCCGAATGATTTACGGGCCTGTGAGAGTATTGTCAGAAACTTTCCCCTTAGCTAACTGGGTATCACCCACTTCAGCCCAACACAGAGGGGATCTGCATTTCCAGCCGTAGAGGGCTTCAAATGGGGCAGCCTTGATGCTCGTGTGATAACTGTTATTGTAGGAAAATTCGAAAAGAGGTAAGTGAGTATCCCATGCCTTTCCAAAATCAATCACACAGGCTCTCAGCATATCTTCCCGTGTTTGGATGGTTCTCTCACTTTGCCCGTCGGTCTGAGGGTGGTAGGTTGTGCTCATGTCTACCTTTGTTCCTAGGGAATGTTGCAACGATTGCCAGAATCTTGAGGTGAATCTACTATCACTATCGGAGATAATGGATGTAGGAACACCATGCAGTCGCACGATTTCCCTAATGTATGTTCTCGTAGATTTCTCCATCTTATCAGTTTCCTTGATAGGTAGGAAGTGTGCAGACTTGGTCAATCTATCGACGATGACCCATATGGTATCAAGTCCACCCGTTGTCTTGGGCAACTTGGTTATGAATTCCATAGTGATCCGCTCCCACTTCCATTCTGGGGTCTCTAGTTGTTGCAGTAAACCAGAGGGTTTCTGGTACTCAACCTTAACCTTTGCGCAAGTAAGGCATTTACTTACGAAGGTAGCAATCTCTGCTTTCATGTTAGGCCACCAGTATAACTTCTTAAGATCCAGATACATTTTATCTAAATCTGGGTGGACGGAATATCGAGTGTTGTGTGCCTCGGTCATGACCAAGTCTCGGAACCCACCGTGTTTCGGGGTCCAGATCCGGTCCATGAAATATAGGGCTCCATCACTCTTGGCTTCTAAGTTCTTATCCATTCCTCTAAGGGATTCATTCGCCATATGTTCAGGTTTCATAGCTTCAAGTTGAGCCGCCTGAATTTGTTTAGACAAGTGCGAATGGATAGTCATTGTCAACGACTTGACTCTTCGACCAGAATATTCCTTCCGACTTAGGGCGTCCGCTACTACGTTGGCTTTACCCGGATGATAACGAATGTCGCATTCGTAGTCATTGAGTAGCTCGACCCATCGTCGTTGGCGCATGTTGATCTCCTTCTGATCGAATATGTGCTGTAAACTCTTGTGGTCAGTAAAATGGTGCTTTTGGTGCCATACAAGTAATGTCTCCAGATCTTCAGGGCAAACACAACTGCCCCCAGTTCAAGATCATGTGTGGTGTAGTTGACTTCGTGTGTCTTCAGCTGTCTCGAGGCATAGGCGATAACTTTACCTCGTTGCATCAGGACACAACCGAGCCCTAGATTCAACGCATCGCAATAGACCACGAAGTCTTCTATCCCTTCGGGTAGGGATAGTATTGGTGCGGTGCACAAGGCTCGCTTGAGCGTTTGAAATGCTCTCTCTTGTTTCTCTTCCCAGTCAAAGGCCACGCCCTTCTGGGTCAGTGTTGTAAGAGGTTTTGCAATACTGGAGAAGTTCTGTATGAATCTGCGGTAGTAGCCAGCTAGACCTAGAAATTGACGAATTTCTGTAGGCGTCTTTGGTGCTGACCAGTTCTCAATAGCTTTAATTTTGGATGGATCCACGTGGATTCCCTCTTCGCTTACCACATGTCCTAAGAATTCGACTCTTCGGATCCAAAATTCGCACTTCGAGAACTTTGCATAGAGTTTTTCCGTTCGTAACGTTCTTAAAACTTGTCGTAGGTGATTGCCATGCTCTTCCTTACTCCAGGAGTAGATCAGAATGCCATCGATGAAAACAATTACGAACTGATCCAAGTAAGGTCGGCATACTCGATTCATCAGATCCATGAAAACTGCGGGCGCATTGGTCAGTCCGAATGGCATCACCACGAACTCATAGTGTCCGTAACGAGTCTGGAAGGCTGTCTTTGGAACATCCTCCTCTAGCACTCGTAACTAGTGATATCCGGATCTCAGATCAATTTTGGAAAAATAATTCGCCCCTTGGAGTTGGTCGAATAAATCGTCGATGCGAGGCAGAGGGTAACGATTCTTGACGGTTAGTTTGTTGAGTTCTCTGTAGTCGATACACATACGGAATGATCCATCTTTCTTCTTAATGAACAAGACCGGTGCTCCCCAAGGTGAGAAACTCGGTCTTATAAAGCCTTTGCTGAGAAGTTCGTTAAGTTGCCCGGATAATTCCTGCATCTCTGCTGGTGCTAATCGGTAGGGCGGCTTGGCTACTGGGGTATTTCCTAGAACTAAGTCGATTCTGAACTCGACCTGTCGTTGCGGAGGTAATCCTAGTAGCTCTTCTAGGAAAATGTCGGGAAAGTCGCTCACTACTGGGATGTCTTTTATTTCTTTCGTTTCTAGGCTTGTATCGACAATGTGAGCAAGGAATGCACGATATTCCTTACGTAGATATTTCTGTGCTTGAATACTGGAGATAATACGAAGACTTGTACTGGGTTTGTCGCTGTAGACTATAAGGGTTTCGTTAGACGGGAGGTTTAGACGGACTGCTTTCTCGAAGCACATGATGTCGGCGCGATGAATACTTAACCAATCCATGCCGATGATAACATCGAAGCTTTTTATTGAAACCGGCATGAGGTCGATTGGAAATGAATGGTTATCTAGAGTTAGGTTGCATCCTAAGTATATGCTCCTGGTGCTTTCAGTTTTCCCATTAGCCATTTGTACCGTGAATTGTTCTTTAGGTGCGTGCGGTTGATGTTGAAGTATGTGAGCAAATTTATGGTTCACGAAGCTTCGCTCCGCTCCACTATCGAACAGAATACACGCATAGGAGTTATCGAGAAGGAACGTACCAGTCACCACCGTCGGGTCAGCAACCGCTTCCCCATGGCTTATTGCCAGTACTCTCCCCGATCCACCTGCATTCATTGCTTTAGGGCAGTCCCTCTTGTAGTGGCCTGCTTCACCACATCCATAGCAGGTTGGGCTCGCGCCTGAGCCAGGGACTTGAGTGATCGGTCTTGCCGGAGACCTACAGAAACGGACAGTGTGTCCTTTCTTGTCGCAGTTAGAACACTGCATTTCACGGCAAGGGCCGTTGTGGTGGAAGTTGCATTTGTTGCACTTAGGCAAACTTCCAGCATACTGCTTCACCGGAGCAGTAGCAGGAGTAGGGGTTATCGCAGCATGTACAGCCACAATTTGTTGCTTTTTGGCAGCTCGCTGCTTCTTCTTGTCATCCCAGAACTTCCGCTTAGAGTCAGCGGGTTTGGAGGGTTTTGAGACGGCTTGGGTTGTTGTCGTTGTTGGGGATTGGATTCCATGGTCGATGAGTCGCTGTGCCAGCCGCTTGGCACTGTCGAAAGTAGTGGGGTTTGATGATAGAACATTTCCTTGATACGGAGGCACCAGTCCCCAGATGTACCTTTCGATCTTTTTCCTTTCAGTGGGAACCATATTGGGGCAAAGAGCCACCAGTTCACTGAACCTGGCGGTATAAGCGACTATGTTGGAGCCCTTCATGGTTAGGCCCCACAGTTCTTGCTCCAATTTCTGGATTTCGCTCCTTGGGCAATACTCCTCAATCATGAGGTCCTTCATCGTTTCCCAGCCCATGTCGTTGGCTACAACGAGAGTTAGAGCTTTAACGTAGCTGTTCCACCACGCCAGGGCTTTTCCTTCAAAGGTACAGGCGGCATATTTAACCTTGTTCGCCGCAGGGCATGAACAAATTTCGAAGACCGATTCAGTCTTCTTGAACCATTGCGAGAGGGCAATGACTCCGCTGGTTCCATAAAAGGACTTTGGCTTATAGTTGGTGAAATCCTCGTAGGAGCACTCTCTCGTGCGCACATGGATGTCAGCATGAGTAGATTCAACATGGGATGTACCTTGGCTGTTGTTAGTTGAGTGATATTGAGCCATGGCAGTTGCTACTGCCGCAGCCACTGCAGCATTCAGAGCCACAATATCGATGACCGGAGGAGGTGGAGGTGGATGAGGTGCAGGGTTACGTCTTGTTGACTTACGAGGAGGCATCTTTCAGCTATAAGTTTATAAAGACAGATACAATGGTAAGAATCAATTGTAAGCAAGTTGAGAGTGACACATGGACTAAATATCCATAGTCCAACAGTTGAATGTGTGTACGAATTGAAGTCATAATAGGGAAGAATAGTAGAAACACGCAAGTGTAAAGATTTTCTCATAGATTAGATAGCTGTCAATATTACTGCTATTATTGATGTAATGTGTTCAGGGAAAATCGACCTAACAGTAGGTCTTACATTATACCATACGGAAAAGTTTGACAGTTACTAGATTCCTAGTTAGCGTACTGAAAGTTAGGAATATTTTACAGACAAGCGTTACTAAAAGCCCCCAGATACTAAAGGCTATTCCTTAAAAGACAAAGATGTACTAGACATCTTCTAACGACGATAGGAATTCCTAGGGCGAATTCTCATATCTGCCAATTGACGAACCACTTCTCGGAGGTGTCGTTCGTGAGCTCCTTGGCGAACTCGAAGTTCTGCGACTTCGGTGGTCAATTGATGTCGCAGTGCGTCATTGGATCTCCTCGTCCTTTCGAGTGCTTCTTACAGATGTCGAATGCGGACGATATTAACGCCTGAGTTGGCATCAATTTCCATGACTCGGTCGATGGCTGCTCGACCTTGTTCGACATTTCGAGCAATTCTACGGACCATGACGGGCAGAGCTCTATCCGCAGAACCACCTTTGCTAACGTTGTAAAAGCTTCGGTCCCCAAAGTAAGGTAAGGGTTGACCCTGTTCGTCGCTCCAGCGATTTAATTTGTTTACCCACAAGGGAGTGGGACCAGGAAAAGCTGGTCGGGGATTGTTGTTTGGGGCTTGACCTACGAGCGGTAGGTTGTTGACTTCGGGTTCCGAGTCAGAACCATCAGAAAAGCCTTCAGCTTCATGATCATCCAAAGTAATCGTGTGATCATCTTCTGGTTCCTCTTCTAGCCATCCTGCATTGCCGTGGTTGGGGAAGTACGGGTCGCCATGATATCTATGCGAGAAAGGGGATATAAGAATCTTATGAAATTTGACGTACTAGTAAGATAATTATAAGATGATCTTCATCAGTTATGTCAATACTTGTGTAGTGTATACCAGTTATATGAAATTAGAGTAGGATAGCCATTTGAATAAGTGACCCTAACTCCAAATCCACAACCAAACAAGGAACAGGAAGTGAGGCAAAGGTCACAGATTCTGAGTCTATAACACCTAAATTTCATATAACCTTAGCATATACACTTAAAAATTATTGACCTACTTGATAGAGATCTTTTTAATTCTCAGGTATGTAATTATAGTAACCCAAAATACTCCTATAGTATTTTAGACTTATGTTTTGTTCTAATGTTCTTGTCGTAGTAGTGTTGGTAAGTTTTTAGACTTGTTAACATATCACAACCATTCTAGGGCATATACTAATCACTCCTCGGACCAACATAGTTGATCAAGCTATGCCATTCCCAAGACTAACCATACATCCCCGAGCTTACCTGTGATATTTAACAATCGTAATACTTTTGTTCTTGTCATTGCGACACTGATTTTAGTATGAATGCAGCCTAGTATACTTAATTAAATATTTTAGTATTTAATGTATAGACTCTTGGTCAGAGTGTTTTTATCCCAAATGGGTTTATAGTTAGCATATCTTTTATGGGTTGATATACTCAATTCACTATAAACAATGCTCTGATACCAATCTGTCACACCCCAAAACCAAGAACAGCGGAAACGTTCTGGGGCGGAGGACGTCATGTAAAGTATCACAACACATTAAAAGTAAACAAGCATACAACATCATCCATTGCATTAAGTATATAATTTTAACACAAGTGTGTTCTTTACAGTTATAGACACCAAAAATAATGTGAATCAAAATAATAAGATGAGTCTTGGATGCGCTCCATCTTCTCAAAAGCTGGCCTCGGTACCTGTCTACTGTCGACTTGAGAATACAAGTTATTTTGAAGGAGTTTATCAGCATTAGCTGGTGAGTTCATAAGTATTTTAGTGTCGTTGATTGTTATCTAAACATTTGAACAATGTCTCAAGTATAAGTTTGTAAAATGTATGTAAATGTTTGTAAGTGTTTATAAAAGTTTGAATCTCTCAGGAAAAACCTATATTTTCTATTAAAGTAGCCTTCTACCAAGACTTAACTGTTTTGTATGATCGTTTGTTGTAAAAGTGTGTAATTTCCCAAGGGTAACTATCATTAACAAAATATAGTTTGTACATTTATGTTTAAGTGACAAAATCACTAAATATATGTAATGGGTAAATTATTGTATTGCTGTAGTGTTGTGTTATAGGAACTACTGCTGTACTAACTACCTTAAACCGGATTTATATTAAGGTATCATGTGATTTATTGTACCATACTATCGACTGGATAAACAACGACAAATGTAGGTCGTAAAAAGAATATTTTACATTGATAAAGAGATTACAAACTACTGGATACAAACCGACTATTTTAAAGTGTTATATATATTACATAATTTTCCAGGATTCTATAGTTTTATACATATGGGAGTGCAAAATACAATAGTTTCAAACTATTCATAAGCGTCCATCGATACAATAGTTTCAACTATTCAAAAATCTTCTACCAGTATATAACTATACTGGATGTTTATCTCCTGCAATTTGTTAAACATCGAGAGGGTAAGCGGACACGCTTAGTGAGTTCAATAATAGATACAATATAACGTTATGCCATATATATACTTTAATAGGGCAGAAGCAAAGAGGAACAAGGAACAACAAGGGCATATGTGAATCATGTGACAAACATTCCATATCGATCATTGATTTGATTTAAAGATATACAATCAATGAGACATAACAATTTCCGTGCTTGATATACATCAATAAAGCTTTGGCCCAAACGGCACAGAAGATATACAACTTCGGATTAACATTTCGGTAGATTTCAGGCTTATAGCCCTATCTAACCTTCTGCCACTACCATAGAATAGAATTCATTCTCTTACAGAGACACGTTCCACATGGCCAGAGGCTACATACCAGTACCAACGTGAATCTAAGTCCTTTCACTGATCACATGGTCAAAGGTATTTCTTTGCTATTAAAAATAGCAATTAAAAATAACCCGGGAAAATAACCCGGAATAATAACACTAAAAAGCACGTAGCACATATAACACATAACATACAATTATTTCTATATATTAAACTCACCGTGAAATAACCGGGGGCTAAAATATTAATTTGGGCGGTACTTCGGCTCTAAATATGACTTTCGTTGTTGAAAACCGGGAGTTTTCTTGAAAACCGGGCTCTGCGAAGGTAGAGCTTCGAAACCAAAAAGATAAATTTTTCGGGATTCTCGGGAGTCTCGGGGCGTGTTTCGGGCTTTAGAATCAGTACCGGGGCTTTGGGGGATGTCGGGATCGTAAAAATATTGAAAGAGGGGGTGAAAATGCCAAATTTCTAAAACTAGCCGAGAGGGCTCGCACCCCTTATATAGGGCTGAGCTTCGGATCCGAAGCGAAGGGAAGGAGACAGGCGGCTGCGAGGTTCGGACCAGATGGCAGCTTCGCAGGGCTCCAGCGAGGCTCGGATGCGAGGAGTCATCAGCTTCAGGCGCGTCATCGGCTGGGTCTTCGGCTCGGACAGCAGGTGGCTCGCAGGTGGGTTGCGCATGCGAGGGTGATCAATGCGAGGCGCGTCGGATAGCCATTGGACCGCACCCTCGGTCGAATCAGCATGCGACACGCGCGTAGGGCACGAGGCAGGCATGCGAGTACCACGTGACGACTTCGGACTCCTGTGCGACACGCGTCGCTTCTCGGGCATTGCCAGGCAGCAGCTTCGGATACGTGGCGAACTCCGAGCGAGGGTGACGTGGCATTTCACTATTCATGCGAATTTTCTTGAAAAATGTGAAAAAACTTCTAAAATCCATAACTTTCGCATACGAGCTCCGTTTTTGACGTTCTTTATATGCACGCGAAACTAGAATTATGCTCTACAACTTTCGTTTAGACTTCGTCGGCTAATTTTGACTTTAATTTTAATATTATTATTTTTAACAGACCGGGACAGGAAAATCCGTTAAAAATTCATAGCTTCTTCATCCGACGTCCGTTTTCATCAGACTTTTTACCGTTGCACTACTAATGACGAGACCTTCAATCCTCGTTTAGGTTGTGTCGGCTAAAAATCACTCGATCTAAAATTCGAGTTTTTAGCTGTCTACTGCTAAGCTGAAACTTCGAAAAATCATAACTTCCTTATATGAAGTCAGATTCAAACGGTCTTTATATGAAAGTTGATTATTTTCACGAGTTCTACAACTTTCATTTACATCACTAAGGCTAAAAACTAGTTTATCGAAAACTAAATTTTTACGCGACAAGGTATTTTCCTGATTTATCACGGAACTTCGTTTGGTCATAACTTCTTCGTTATAACTCGGATTTCGATGAGGTTTTCGCCTAAATGTTTCTAACGAGATTATCTATAACTTTCAATAATAAAATTTTACTTACTCCAGATTTTATATTTTCGCTATATTTCACTATTTGGCTTTTAATTGGAATCTCATAAGACTTCCAATACTTTCTGAATGATTCTATTCATAGTTTTACTTCAATTCTAGTAAAAACTATCTGTTAGAACTCAACATTCAAATTCACATAATATTTCATAATATTATTTACTTAAAACACGATTTCAAAACGTGTATGTTACAAATACCTCCTCCTTTTGAGGATTTCGTCCCCGAAATTATATCGATTAAAATAAATGGGGATATTTTGCTCTTATCTCATTCTTATTTTCCCAAGTATAATTTGGGCCTCGATGGTGTTTCCACTTGACAAGCACCAACTCCACTTCTTTATTATGTAGATTAGTTGTTCTTTCATTCACGATCTCTTCCGGCTCTTCTACATATCTTAACTTATTATCCAATTTCACTTCAGATAATGGAACTGTCTCATCATTGATGCTCAAGCATTTGCGCAGATAGCTCACATGAAACACATCATGAATACCTGCCAAATCTTCAGGTAATTCTAAGCGGTATGCTTGCTTTCCAATTCTCTGGATGATTTTGAAAGGACCAACAAATCTAGGACTTAACTTTCCTTTCTTCCCGAATCTCATAAGGCCATTCCATGGAGATACCGTCAGCATCACGAAATCACCCACTTGGAATTCTATGGGTCGTCTTCTCTTTTCTGTATAGGACTTCTGTCGATCCTGGGCCGCTTTCATTCTTTCTCGTACGATTTGAATTTTGTCGGTGGTGTCTTGAATCATTTCAGGGCCTCCAAGGATCTTCTGTCCTATGTCTCGCCAACATAATGGAGTACGACACTTGCGACCATATAATGCTTCGTATGGTAGCATTTTGATTGAAGCGTGGTAACTATTATTATACGAGAATTCGACAAGAGGTAAGTATTTATCCCAGTTACCACCGAACTCCAAGACACATGCACGAAGCATATCTTCTACTGTTTGGATTGTTCTCTCCGTTTGACCATCTGTCTGGGGATGATATGCTATGCTTAGAGCAACTCGAGATCCTAATTCACGTTGCATACTCGCCCAAAAGTGAGAAGTGAAGCGAGTATCACGATCGGAGATGATCTTTAGTGGCACACCATGTCTTGCCACAATTTCATCCAAGTATACTTGTGCGTATTTCTCCATTGGGGCCGTTTCACGCATGGCAAGAAAATGAGCGCTTTTAGTCAGGCGGTCGACAATTACCCAAATGCTATCATGCTGTCTAGCAGTCTTTGGCAATTTGGTAATGAAATCCATGGACAATTCCTCCCATTTCCATACACGAACACTAAGACTTTCTGGGGTTCCATAAGGCTTTTGGTGCTCTGCTTTGACTTGTAAGCATACTAAGCATTCTTGTACATATCTTCCAATGTCTCTCTTCAATCCAGGCCACCAATAATCAACTCTTACATCATAGTACATTTTACTTGTACCAGGATGGATTGACAGTTTAGATTTATGGGCTTCATCTAAAATCTTCTGTCTCAATCCACCGATCTTTGGAATCCACAGCCGATTCTTGAATACTTTTAATCCTCACGGATCATCAAGTAGAGCATCATTATAATGTATCATCCCTTCTTTTTTCACATTTTCTGGCTTTAGGGCCTCTTCTTGCCATTTCTCTAATTCATCTAAAATAGTGAATTTTACTGTAGTATGAGTAATGGCATAACACATACTATTGCGATAAACTTTTCTGCTAAGTGCATCAGCAACCACGTTAGCTTTTCTAGGATGATATAGGATTTCACAATCATAATCTTTGATCAGCTCCATGGCTCGTTGTTGTCTCATATTCAAAGTTTGCTGACTGAATATGTACTTGAGACTTTTGTGGTCGGTAAATAATTGGCACTTTGTACCAAAAAGATAATGCCTCCAAAGTTTTAGGGCAAATACCACTGCAGCGAGTTCGAGATCATGAGTGTGATAACTCTTTTCATAATCTTTCAGTTGTCTTGAGGCATAGGCTATCACTTTGCCATGTTGCATCAACACACAACCAAGTCCCAATCTTGAAGCATCGCTATATACGGAGAAATCATCACCACCTTCTGGGAGTGATAAGATTGGAGCATGAGTCAAAAGATCGTTTAGAGTTGAGAAAGCTCTTTCTTGTGTTTCACCCCATTCGAACTTCACTTCTTTCCGTGTAAGACTCGTGAGAGGTACGGCTATACGAGAAAAGTCTTTAATGAATCTCCGGTAATATCCCGCGAGACCTAACAAACTACGAATTTCGGAAGCATTACGGGGCACTTCCTAATTTTGAATGGCTTCGATTTTGATAGGATCCACGGATACACCATCACTAGAAATAACATGGCCGAGAAATTGAACTTGGCGAAGCCAAAATTCACATTTCGAGAATTTAGCATATAGTTTCTCCTTTCGAAGAAGTTCCAATATCGCACGAATATGAATGGCATGATCAGCTTCAGACTTGGAATATATTAGAATATCATCAATGAATACGATGACTGATTTATCGAGCATTGGGCGGTATACCCGATTCATCATATCCATGAATACAGCCGGAGCGTTTGTTAAACCAAACGGCATAACAAGGAATTCATAATGTCCATATCGAGTACGAAAAGCAGTCTTCGGTACATCTTGCTCGTGAACTTTCAACTGATGATAGCCAGATCTTAAATCAATTTTTGAGAAATAGCTAACACCCTGAAGTTGATCGAACAAATCGTCGATGCGAGGTAGTGGGTACTTGTTCTTGATAGTCACCTTATTCAGCTCACGATAATCAATGCACATCCGCATCGATCCATCTTTCTTCTTGACAAATAGTACCGGAGCACCCCAGGGAGAGGTACTCGGTCGAATGAAACCCTTGTCAAGTAGTTCTTGCAGTTGGATCATCATTTCTTTCATCTCAGCTGGCGCAAGACGATAAGGAGTCTTTGCAATCGGAGCAGCACCAGGCACAAGGTCAATTCGAAATTCTACTTGCCTATCCGGAGGAAGGCCAGGCAAGTCGTCAGGGAAAACGTCAGGATATTCGTTAACAACGGGAACATAATTTACTGTTTTCTTCTCCTCTTTTGAGACATCAACTGTGTATGCTAGATAGATAGAACATCCTTTCGATATGAATTTACGAGCTTTAAGGAAAGAGATTTTTTTAAGAGTCTTTGTTCACCGTATACATAGATAGGATTCTCCCCTTCAATAGGAATGCGTACTATCTTTTCATAGCACAAAAGTTCAGTGTGGTTCTTTGATAACCAATCCATGCCGAGAATAATATCAAAGTTGGGCAAGGAGATAGGGATCAGGTTAGCGAGAAAAGTATAGCCTTCAATTTCTATAACACAATCCCTATAGACTTTATCAGCAAGTAATGATATACTTCCCGCAGTATCTACGTGAAATGGTTGCGCGAGTACAAAGCAAGCAATTTGAAAGGAATGCGCAAATTCGTAAGACACAAAAGAATCTGAGGCACCAGAATCAAATAAGATGTGAGCAGGTCTAGAGTTGACAAGAAATGTACCCGTCACAACATTCGGGTCCTCGCGTGCCTCCTCTGAGGTAATCTGGAATGCACGACCCCTAGCTTTCGGCACCTCCTCCTTTTTAGTTGGAGTACCCTTTGATTGTTGAACAGGGATTTGGCTTCTCGCCGGTTGTTGAACAAAAGCTTGAATTCCCGTCATCTGACTAGTAAGAGTAGGGCAAAAACGCTTCTTGTGGCCAGTAATACCACATGCATAACAAGTAACATCCTTTCTTAGGCAAGCTGGCTTTATATGACCCTTTTCTCCGCATCCATAACAGACAATGGATTCCTTGTCTATTTTGCATTGGCCTGGATGATTCCTTCCACAAATACGACATGAAGGCGATTGCATAGAAAAAGATTGTGATCTACCGCGTCCACGAGAGACACTTTGAGTTTGAACTTGATTACCACGATCAGTCCAAACGGATTGAGCTGGTAGAAAAGAAGGAACAGTTCTTTCAGTACGTGGTTGCTTCGGAGCAGTAATAGTGGCACCACGTATTTCTAAGTCATGCTCACGTCTTCGAGCATATTCAACGACTTTATCAAATGACAGAACTTCTCGATTGGCAACGAAATCGTGGATTTCGTGTCGTAGTCCCTCCATGAATAACTGAATTTTCTCGTCTTCAGTTGGAATATACTTTGTAGCAAACCTTGCTCTTTGATTAAACTGAGTTTCATACTCATTCACAGTCATTCCTCCTTGTTTAAGCTCGAGGAATTCCTTCTCCAATCTCCTCCTCATGTCTAGAGGACAATACTTCTCTAGCAAACGAGTTTTAAACATTTCCCAGGCTAAATTCTCCTGGTCAAACCCGTTGAGAGCTTCATATGTTGCTTCCCACCAGACCAATGCTTCTCCGATGAGCATTGCGGAAGCATAGTTAGCCTTGTCTTCATTATCCACATGAGAAATACGAAACACTTTCTCTGTGTTCTGGATCCAAGTAAGAACAATAATGGGATTGAGAACACCGGAAAACTCTATAGCACCACTACTCTTGAAATCTTTGAATGAGGGACGGTTCACCTCTCCTTTTGAAGATTCTCCAGTGGCTTTCTCTTTTCCCTTATCACCATTCTTTTTGTGTTCTTCGAGAGTCTGTCGAATAACACCGGTAAGTTCACCCAAGAGTCGCTCCTCACGAGGAGATACTAGAGTATTCACTTCCTCGGGTTGAGGACCTCCACCAACCTCAGGGGTATGGCTACTAACATGTTCAGCCATTGCCCTGCAATACGGAGTAACATTGTATTTTAGAATATTAGGGTTTATTATTGTTGGGTTTTGAGCATTCTAACACTCCTAAGTGTACATGCAACCCTAAATACCTTGGATCTATGTTTTCTCTATTATACATGCAAATAAGAACTTCCAAGGTATTATCCTAATCTAGCATACAAAACAATGAGTGTAACAAGATAGAATACATACCTCTTTGATGTAGAAAGTCTTCATGAAGCTTGAGTGCCTAGCCCCAATAGTGTGGAAGCCTCAAATGGAATCACACAACATCAAATACAAATGGAATGACTTGAGAGAATTCTACACTTCATGGAAATCGGCTAGCCCTTTCTTACTCTCTCTAGTGGCCAATTTTTCCCAAGAATGTGATCTTTATATAGTGTTACAATTAGGGTAAACCCTAATTGTCATGACTTTCCATTTCCTTGGATCCATGGGTTCAAATACACCATGGAGCATCTATGGACCATCCTATGGGTTTTAGCCCAACTTGATTATCCATGGAGCTTAGCCCACTATACAAGTATGGATGATTTACACAATCAACCCATATATTTGATTAGTCTTCTTTTGATCACTTAATTAATCGTAGATTAATTCTTGATCAATACTAATTAAATAATCTCATTATTCTTATTATTAATATACTAGAACTTATAATATATTAATAACTATGAGTGTCTTATTTCTCTCATTTAGTCTATCCAAGTGCATGATGCCATGCAACCCAAATGGACCATGCCGGGTCGGGTCAAGTCTTACCAATTATAGTTATGGACTTAGACATTAATCCAACAGTCTCCCACTTCGATAAGTCTAAAACTATTATTGCGTATGACTTCAGGAACCAACTGGCAATCGTAGCTCTCAAAAGCTTATGTCAAACTCTGACCTTGTCGATGAACTCTGACCTTTGTCAATGACTTGTCCATTAGATAAGGGATCATATATTCCTCCATTCTAGATATCATATGGACTAAGACATGGATTATAATCATTCTCTCTGTCCATTTGTTGTTTCCCGATTTTCGATTTATGACGACTGACTAATTGAACAAATCAAATCAGTCCTGGCCCGGCCGAGCACTCCCATTTGTCATCATCAAATCATCGAGGGGCCCACAGATATCGCTTTTATCCCGAAGGTAAAAGGAATGGATAAACTTCGACTCATATGGCTTGTTCTACTACTTGTTGAATCATACACAAAGGCACGTTTTATAACACCGAGTTACCGTATGCGTTTTCGTGCAATCAATGTACAACCAACTCATAGTAACAACTCATATCTCTAGGTTTGAAGAATATAAGATATTATCGTCTCATGATCACTCGTGATAAAATCCATGAAGTGATTCCAATGAGCGCGGGTTGAATCCAATACTCAGAACTTATGAGCACTCATGAGTGTTGTAGCCCTTTGTCTAACACCTTAGACCTCTACAAGCCAACCCATGACAGTCTTAACTCATACCTACTTCCAACATATGACCGACTGTGGATGGTTTGAATAACTTAGTCATTCCAGAAGAATAACCCAGTTTATTCGGGAAGTCAAAACATGCAAAATGAAACACAATAATAATTGAATCCAATATGGTATCAACCCTTTGAACATAAATAAAACACCTTTTATTTATCACCATATGATTACACATTATTCATTGTATACTGTTTCAGCTATCAACTTTATTCTTGAATTTAAAACAACAGTTGTCCCATACTCCAAGCATGTACACTATGTTTTCTTAAACACTAGTCATGCCATACACCAAGTATGCATACTATGTTTGTCTATGACCTTTACTTTGTGAACTAGATCAATTTAACATAACTTCAATGATTCTCTTTTCACACTCCCAAATCCTTACTGCAAATGCAAGAATTCCAAATTCATGCCATTTACTGAAATCTGTTAGATTCTAAACTTATATGCATTGATCCTCTTGTAACGATTATGCACAAACTCACAAAGACTTGGCAACAATCATTACATAGTATTCCAAAGGAGATCAACTCCTTGTAAATATCCTTCTTGCATTAAGTTTCCTTAATCTTACACAGATTGAAATTTCTAACTTTGAAACATTTCCAGATTCCATTTTGACTATCACTTCTGAACAAGAGTTGCCTCCTTACAGATTATGTCAATATGGTCCTTCCAGAATTATCACTATACTTCCAATTGTCCTTGAGTAACCAATCTTTGGTAAACCTTAGATTGTCCTCGACAATTGTTTAATCCTTTTAGTCATATCCAGTTCTAAACCTTTTCCCTTCTTAATGCCCCAGGCATTTGGAAAATTTTAGAACGGATGATTATAGCACATGTAATCAATCCTATATCCGAAGCATATGGGACACGATTCATGATGTCTCACATAAAGACTAATCCAGTCTTTTGCTATAATATTTCCATTTCAATTTGCCAAGTTCTCATAATTCAGATTATGAAAAGGGATGCCGTAATCATAATCGAATTTAAGAACGCAAATAATGGACTCGTATACAGAATTTCCTTATGTTGAGCCATTCCAACATGAAATTCATATATATCCTTGACTAAATGATTAAAACCTCACCATCTAAGCTTATAGATTTGAGATGAAGTATAATTTCCTCTCCCTTAATTATAGCATAACAACTTTTTCCCAATTGAAACTTTTGTTTTCTATAATTAACATTGCTAACTTGCAATACTTATCATAATTATCATGCTCCCACTAACATGATGATTATTAGCATATCACTTATGCTCCCACTAGCTTTGACATGTACTCAGAAATCAGCTGGACTTCTAGAAATCAATACTTCATTGACTTTCTTACCAAAGTTCAGATTTCTGTTGCTAGATTGTTTTGATAAAACTTTATCAAAATCATACACCTTCCCTTAGATAGCACACTTGTGTGTCTAAACAATTATGAAGATGTATGCCGTAATCATAATGGTTAGACCTTTTTGCCACTTCTCACAAGTCCAGGTTAGTGTGCCGGTAAACCACACACGCTCCACTAACGACTTTGAGAATGCAAATATCACAATTGCTATCTAGCTAAAATCTACTTAGTGAAAGTGTTTCCTCACCATCATTTTCATGAATCGGAGAGAAACCTTATGACACTTAGATTTTTATGGTGTATGAGTTCCTACCCATATGAATTTGTCAAAACCATAATCACAAAACACAGATAATGACAAATCCAAAACCATATGGATTGAACTCAATCTTAATTTCTTGCCACCTGGCAGCTCAAGGGCCTGCCATTGCTTTCAAGTAGTTGTGCAACCAATTGAGAACTCTAAGAACTCATATGCAAAGCCAACTTTAACTGGAATGGGCACAGATATGTCAACACGATAGGTTATAAACCTCAAGTCGTGTGCTAGGGAAGACCTTCAGGTTTTGTTCTTGATTAGTTCTTGAGACTTTCAAGACCTTTAAGACTCCCACTGTCCTCTTGACCTATAAGACTCCCTTGTCAAATATCCAAGAGATAGTGTGGATTCTAATCAAGACAAACACTTCACACAATTGGCCTAAGTTGGTCTTTGTTTTATCCAAAACATCACAACTTACCAATTTCAAATGTACAAGAGTAGAAAACTTTTACTCTTACATTTGACAAGTGTTTTAACCTTCTTTTGAGACATGTCACGCAAGTTACAATCTTGGAGTATGACTCTAAGACTTGTATTGGAACGAAGTATGAATCATCTTCTTGATTTAACCACTTCAACAATTCAAGTTCCTCTTCTTAGTCATAAGAATGCACTAAGATTTCCTTAGAGAACTAATTGTGCTATGGTTTCTTAATCATTAAGATGATCACAAAACTGATACTAAAGTACTCTCCCATCTTTTCAGATTTGAGAAACTTTTATCCTTCTGCCATTTTGATTCTTCTTATTCGCTCTGCCATACATTGGAACCTTTTCCAATGTCTTAGAGTTACACTTAAGCTTGTAAGTATAATCATATTTACTGAGCTTTAGTAAACTATGACGAATAGTCTTATCAATCTTTTGTGGTAGACTTGACCAGTGCACAAGACTATGTACTCGATCCCTTAGTCCATTACTTGACTCACACATCCATGTGACCGAGTAATTAGTCTTAATTTTCCAATACTTGAAAGTTCTCATTCATCATGCTATATAACTTGCACGATTCCAAGTTTCGGTCCAATTGAAACTTGGGTGATGAGAATCTTTCCTTATTTGGTAAATTTTGACATTACCACAAATGAAAGAATCAATTTCATATTTCCACTCTTGCTCTTAATGGAATCATATAAGCAACAATTTTTCCTCAAAAGCCATTGTAAGGATATTTTAAAATAAATAAAATCAAAAAATTTTCTTTTATTTTAAAACTTTGCGGAAAAACTTATCCTTACAATCCATATGAAAACTTGTTGTTATCTATTCCTTAAGCAATATCTCATAACTCCAAAGAAGTAGCTCAAGAATCCGATTTTTCAAACTATGCGATAGAAATCCATCTATGCGATCAGATTCAGCATATTCTTTCTTTAAGTTTCTTCACTTTTTCTTTGATTCTTAAAACATCACCATGTGACCCAGTCACATCATGTATCAAGAATCTGAGAATAGAAACTTAACAGAGTTAGATAGTGGAATTTACCTGAAGTAGAGTCAAACTTATTGACTTTAACATCCTTAGGTAAATTTTGGCAGCTTCGCAACCAATGCCCCTTTCTTTGGCAATACAAACATATGGACCCTTTGATAATGGTACACGAGACTATCACAGACTTAGCTTTTCTCTTTACCATTTGGTCAACCGAGTTGACTATGGCCGATCCCTTTCCATCGGGAAGAGAGAGCTTTACTAGATATCCAATGTCATCATTGTCAATGTCCATAAAGTTTTAGGAAGTTGATCTTAGCAAATAGATAAGATCATTAAGGGTCTTGTCATAGTCTGTTTCATAGGTGTCCCAAAGGAACTCACTATGTGACTTAGAAAGTGATTGAACCACCAACTTTCTCAAGACTTTGACACCCAACTCTCCCGGCTTGTCAATATGTGACTACATCTCCAAGATGTGATCACACCTAGACCTTGCCTTGCCAATAGGGCTTGAGTGACCTTAAACTTTTCAAGAACTTGTAGGTTAGGGAGAATGGTTGGAGGAGGAGAAACAAGTATGATATCCATGGGACATCATCTTCATTAGGAAACCTTGTTTCAAGAGATTTGGGAAGATCATAGGTGTCTAAACCAGACATCTTTTGGGAGATATTCAAGATAGTTGATTTAAAGTCCTTAATATGACACCCAATATGAAATATTAAGGCTAGGACCCAACAAACTATTTTATAACTTAGAAGAGGTATGCCGTAATCCAAGCTATAAAATATTTGAAGGTAGGTGAATGACGATTCACCAATTTCCACCAAGATAAATGAAATGTATTATTAGGTTTTAATTGGTTTTGAAACTCCTAGATCTTTGAGATTCATTGAAACTGTTCAAAGGCATGTTTCAATCTCGAGTGTGCCCTTCAGGTTTTGTGACTGGGATGCCGAGGATCACAAAACAAGGTGTGAAGTAACCATGCAAATCACTTGGTACCCTTAATAAATTACCCCTCAATCGATGTGCCGGTTAACCACACACGCTCCATCGATACTATGATAAATATTAAGTCACCCTTTACCTACCTTGTTAAGTCCAAGTTAGTGTGCCGGTTAACCACACACGCTCCACTAACGACTTAGACAAAGTGTAAAGTGTAATTTCATGGGTTAGCATCTTATTCACATTTTTCCTAAGTAACTAAGATTGGGTATTATTAAGATTTTAGTTACTTAGTATTATCATTAATACTTTTAATGAAGGAGAATTATACTCTTGTCAAACCCGTTCGGCTAACGACCCTCCACCGGTCAAGCAAGCGGTGGGTGAGAGTGGACACCCATTAAGTTGCCATTTTATAGGCAACAACCTTATACCCACCTTATAGACCGGCTTCGTGAATGAGGCGTACTAGCAGTAAGACTGACTTTACTCTTATACATATATATATTATTAACTTATAATATTATAAAGTATAAGGGTTGAATTTTAACTTTTAAAATTCTAAGGGCTAACTTGGAATTAAAGTATTCAAAATGAAAACTTTTCAAATTCCAAAACTTGAGGGCAAGTTTTGAAACTATTCAAAACTAATTAATTCCATAACTTATGTGTTTAAAGTAGTTTTAATCCAAAAACTCTTCAAGTTCCATAACTTGAGGACAAGTTATGGAAGACTTTAAACTAATAAAAGAACTAACTTTTCTTTATTTTATAACTTATGGATTTAATTATGGTTACATATTTATTCTTTAATGAAGTGACTCTTGAACTTACATAACTTGAGGACAAGTTATGGAGTCATAAAAAATTATTCAATGACACAAGACTCTTCATTTTGTAACCATTGCCAACTTTTATGAGTTTTATGAGTCTTTAATGTGACTCTTCATGTAACTTGAGGACAAGTTACACAAACACATTTTATACTCAACTCTTAGATTAAAATGGATTGAAAACAACTATTTCAATTAACTTTTCTATTAATCTAAACAACTCATAAGAACAAGATAATTCAAATCAAACTTTTTCATGTAATTAGTCCAAACCTTAAACTAATACAAAACATGAATCTATTGACAATTATCTTTGAAAATGGATTAGCATGAACATTACCACATCAAAAACAAGTTTATAAGTTCAAAAACAACTTAGGGTAATGTTCCTAGTCCATTTCTAGCCAAAAAAACCGAGAATATGCTGTCTGGGGGTCCAACTCGTCGAGTGCATGAACCAACTCGGCGAGGTGGATCGAATTGATCACATTTTAGGCATGGACTCGCCGAGTCCTCTGATGGACTCGCTGAGTCTGATGATCAGACAGCAAGAAATTCGTTTTTTTCAGCTTCAATTGCAGATATAACAAGAAAACAAGCCTAGGCTCTGATACCACTGTTGGGTTTTGAGCATTCTAACACTCCTAAGTGTACATGCAACCCTAAATACCTTGGATCTATGTTTTCTCTATTATACATGCAAATAAGAACTTCCAAGGTATTATCCTAATCTAGCATACAAAACAATGAGTGTAACAAGATAGAATACATACCTCTTTGATGTAGAAAGTCTTCATGAAGCTTGAGTGCCTAGCCCCAATAGTGTGGAAGCCTCAAATGGAATCACACAACATCAAATACAAATGGAATGACTTGAGAGAATTCTACACTTCATGGAAATCGGCTAGCCCTTTCTTACTCTCTCTAGTGGCCAATTTTTCCCAAGAATGTGATCTTTATATAGTGTTACAATTAGGGTAAACCCTAATTGTCATGACTTTCCATTTCCTTGGATCCATGGGTTCAAATACACCATGGAGCATCTATGGACCATCCTATGGGTTTTAGCCCAACTTGATTATCCATGGAGCTTAGCCCACTATACAAGTATGGATGATTTACACAATCAACCCATATATTTGATTAGTCTTCTTTTGATCACTTAATTAATCGTAGATTAATTCTTGATCAATACTAATTAAATAATCTCATTATTCTTATTATTAATATACTAGAACTTATAATATATTAATAACTATGAGTGTCTTATTTCTCTCATTTAGTCTATCCAAGTGCATGATGCCATGCAACCCAAATGGACCATGTCGGGTCGGGTCAAGTCTTACCAATTATAGTTATGGACTTAGACATTAATCCAACAATTATTAACTAATACTTTTACTTATATATTTCCTATGGTTTGTATCCCTATACTTAAAATGATTTAGTTCATATATTGAACTTCCAATAGTTTAAGTCTAAATACCAATCCGTGGAATTTAGTTCACTCAAACTACTGCTCTGATACCATTATTGAAAGACCCTAACTTTCGTATTTATGAAAGAACCAAACTTTCATACTCGACAATATAGTTACTCCAAAACATGCTACTTGCATATTCATAAAAACAATATTTTAGACTTATGTTTTGTTCTAATGTTCTTGTCGTAGTAGTGTTGGTAAGTTTTTAGACTTGTTAACATATCACAACCATTCTAGGGCATATACTAATCACTCCTCGGACCAACATAGTTGATCAAGCTATGCCATTCCCAAGACTAACCATACATCCCCGAGCTTACCTGTGATATTTAACAATCGTAATACTTTTGTTCTTGTCATTGCGACACTGATTTTAGTATGAATGCAGCCTAGTATACTTAATTAAATATTTTAGTATTTAATGTATAGACTCTTGGTCAGAGTGTTTTTATCCCAAATGGGTTTATAGTTAGCATATCTTTTATGGGTTGATATACTCAATTCACTATAAACAATGCTCTGATACCAATCTGTCACACCCCAAAACCAAGAACAGCGGAAACGTTCTGGGGCGGAGGACGTCATGTAAAGTATCACAACACATTAAAAGTAAACAAGCATACAACATCATCCATTGCATTAAGTATATAATTTTAACACAAGTGTGTTCTTTACAGTTATAGACACCAAAAATAATGTGAATCAAAATAATAAGATGAGTCTTGGATGCGCTCCATCTTCTCAAAAGCTGGCCTCGGTACCTGTCTACTGTCGACTTGAGAATACAAGTTATTTTGAAGGAGTTTATCAGCATTAGCTGGTGAGTTCATAAGTATTTTAGTGTCGTTGATTGTTATCTAAACATTTGAACAATGTCTCAAGTATAAGTTTGTAAAATGTATGTAAATGTTTGTAAGTGTTTATAAAAGTTTGAATCTCTCAGGAAAAACCTATATTTTCTATTAAAGTAGCCTTCTACCAAGACTTAACTGTTTTGTATGATCGTTTGTTGTAAAAGTGTGTAATTTCCCAAGGGTAACTATCATTAACAAAATATAGTTTGTACATTTATGTTTAAGTGACAAAATCACTAAATATATGTAATGGGTAAATTATTGTATTGCTGTAGTGTTGTGTTATAGGAACTACTGCTGTACTAACTACCTTAAACCGGATTTATATTAAGGTATCATGTGATTTATTGTACCATACTATCGACTGGATAAACAACGACAAATGTAGGTCGTAAAAAGAATATTTTACATTGATAAAGAGATTACAAACTACTGGATACAAACCGACTATTTTAAAGTGTTATATATATTACATAATTTTCCAGGATTCTATAGTTTTATACATATGGGAGTGCAAAATACAATAGTTTCAAACTATTCATAAGCGTCCATCGATACAATAGTTTCAACTATTCAAAAATCTTCTACCAGTATATAACTATACTGGATGTTTATCTCCTGCAATTTGTTAAACATCGAGAGGGTAAGCGGACACGCTTAGTGAGTTCAATAATAGATACAATATAACGTTATGCCATATATATACTTTAATAGGGCAGAAGCAAAGAGGAACAAGGAACAACAAGGGCATATGTGAATCATGTGACAAACATTCCATATCGATCATTGATTTGATTTAAAGATATACAATCAATGAGACATAACAATTTCCGTGCTTGATATACATCAATAAAGCTTTGGCCCAAACGGCACAGAAGATATACAACTTCGGATTAACATTTCGGTAGATTTCAGGCTTATAGCCCTATCTAACCTTCTGCCACTACCATAGAATAGAATTCATTCTCTTACAGAGACACGTTCCACATGGCCAGAGGCTACATACCAGTACCAACGTGAATCTAAGTCCTTTCACTGATCACATGGTCAAAGGTATTTCTTTGCTATTAAAAATAGCAATTAAAAATAACCCGGGAAAATAACCCGGAATAATAACACTAAAAAGCACGTAGCACATATAACACATAACATACAATTATTTCTATATATTAAACTCACCGTGAAATAACCGGGGGCTAAAATATTAATTTGGGCGGTACTTCGGCTCTAAATATGACTTTCGTTGTTGAAAACCGGGAGTTTTCTTGAAAACCGGGCTCTGCGAAGGTAGAGCTTCGAAACCAAAAAGATAAATTTTTCGGGATTCTCGGGAGTCTCGGGGCGTGTTTCGGGCTTTAGAATCAGTACCGGGGCTTTGGGGGATGTCGGGATCGTAAAAATATTGAAAGAGGGGGTGAAAATGCCAAATTTCTAAAACTAGCCGAGAGGGCTCGCACCCCTTATATAGGGCTGAGCTTCGGATCCGAAGCGAAGGGAAGGAGACAGGCGGCTGCGAGGTTCGGACCAGATGGCAGCTTCGCAGGGCTCCAGCGAGGCTCGGATGCGAGGAGTCATCAGCTTCAGGCGCGTCATCGGCTGGGTCTTCGGCTCGGACAGCAGGTGGCTCGCAGGTGGGTTGCGCATGCGAGGGTGATCAATGCGAGGCGCGTCGGATAGCCATTGGACCGCACCCTCGGTCGAATCAGCATGCGACACGCGCGTAGGGCACGAGGCAGGCATGCGAGTACCACGTGACGACTTCGGACTCCTGTGCGACACGCGTCGCTTCTCGGGCATTGCCAGGCAGCAGCTTCGGATACGTGGCGAACTCCGAGCGAGGGTGACGTGGCATTTCACTATTCATGCGAATTTTCTTGAAAAATGTGAAAAAACTTCTAAAATCCATAACTTTCGCATACGAGCTCCGTTTTTGACGTTCTTTATATGCACGCGAAACTAGAATTATGCTCTACAACTTTCGTTTAGACTTCGTCGGCTAATTTTGACTTTAATTTTAATATTATTATTTTTAACAGACCGGGACAGGAAAATCCGTTAAAAATTCATAGCTTCTTCATCCGACGTCCGTTTTCATCAGACTTTTTACCGTTGCACTACTAATGACGAGACCTTCAATCCTCGTTTAGGTTGTGTCGGCTAAAAATCACTCGATCTAAAATTCGAGTTTTTAGCTGTCTACTGCTAAGCTGAAACTTCGAAAAATCATAACTTCCTTATATGAAGTCAGATTCAAACGGTCTTTATATGAAAGTTGATTATTTTCACGAGTTCTACAACTTTCATTTACATCACTAAGGCTAAAAACTAGTTTATCGAAAACTAAATTTTTACGCGACAAGGTATTTTCCTGATTTATCACGGAACTTCGTTTGGTCATAACTTCTTCGTTATAACTCGGATTTCGATGAGGTTTTCGCCTAAATGTTTCTAACGAGATTATCTATAACTTTCAATAATAAAATTTTACTTACTCCAGATTTTATATTTTCGCTATATTTCACTATTTGGCTTTTAATTGGAATCTCATAAGACTTCCAATACTTTCTGAATGATTCTATTCATAGTTTTACTTCAATTCTAGTAAAAACTATCTGTTAGAACTCAACATTCAAATTCACATAATATTTCATAATATTATTTACTTAAAACACGATTTCAAAACGTGTATGTTACAAATACCTCCTCCTTTTGAGGATTTCGTCCCCGAAATTACATCGATTAAAATAAATGGGGATATTTTGCTCTTATCTCATTCTTATTTTCCCAAGTATAATTTGGGCCTCGATGGTGTTTCCACTTGACAAGCACCAACTCCACTTCTTTATTATGTAGATTAGTTGTTCTTTCATTCACGATCTCTTCCGGCTCTTCTACATATCTTAACTTATTATCCAATTTCACTTCAGATAATGGAACTGTCTCATCATTGATGCTCAAGCATTTGCGCAGATAGCTCACATGAAACACATCATGAATACCTGCCAAATCTTCAGGTAATTCTAAGCGGTATGCTTGCTTTCCAATTCTCTGGATGATTTTGAAAGGACCAACAAATCTAGGACTTAACTTTCCTTTCTTCCCGAATCTCATAAGGCCTTTCCATGGAGATACCTTCAGCATCACGAAATCACCCACTTGGAATTCTATGGGTCGTCTTCTCTTTTCTGTATAGGACTTCTGTCGATCCTGGGCCGCTTTCATTCTTTCTCGTACGATTTGAATTTTGTCGGTGGTGTCTTGAATCATTTCAGGGCCTCCAAGGATCTTCTGTCCTATGTCTCGCCAACATAATGGAGTACGACACTTGCGACCATATAATGCTTCGTATGGTGGCATTTTGATTGAAGCGTGGTAACTATTATTATACGAGAATTCGACAAGAGGTAAGTATTTATCCCAGTTACCACCGAACTCCAAGACACATGCACGAAGCATATCTTCTACTGTTTGGATTGTTCTCTCCGTTTGACCATCTGTCTGGGGATGATATGTTATGCTTAGAGCAACTCGAGATCCTAATTCACGTTGCATACTCGCCCAAAAGTGAGAAGTGAAGCGAGTATCACGATCGGAGATGATCTTTAGTGGCACACCATGTCTTGCCACAATTTCATCCAAGTATACTTGTGTGTATTTCTCCATTGGGGCCGTTTCACGCATGGCAAGAAAATGAGCGCTTTTAGTCAGGCGGTCGACAATTACCCAAATGCTATCATGCTGTCTAGCAGTCTTTGGCAATTTGGTAATGAAATCCATGGACAATTCCTCCCATTTCCATACACGAACACTAAGACTTTCTGGGGTTCCATAAGGCTTTTGGTGCTCTGCTTTGACTTGTAAGCATACTAAGCATTCTTGTACATATCTTCCAATGTCTCTCTTTAATCCAGGCCACCAATAATCAACTCTTACATCATAGTACATTTTACTTGTACCAGGATGGATTGACAGTTTAGATTTATGGGCTTCATCTAAAATCTTCTGTCTCAATCCACCGATCTTTGGAATCCACAGCCGATTCTTGAATACTTTTAATCCTCGCGGATCATCAAGTAGAGCATCATTATAATGTATCATCCCTTCTTTTTCACATTTTCTGGCTTTAGGGCCTCTTCTTGCCATTTCTCTAATTCATCTAAAATAGTGAATTTTACTGTAGTATGAGTAATGACATAACACATACTATTGCGATAAACTTTTCTGCTAAGTGCATCAGCAACCACGTTAGCTTTTCTAGGATGATATAGGATTTCACAATCATAATCTTTGATCAGCTCCATGGCTCGTTGTTGTCTCATATTCAAAGTTTGCTGACTGAATATGTACTTGAGACTTTTGTGGTCGGTAAATAATTGGCACTTTGTACCAAAAAGATAATGCCTCCAAAGTTTTAGGGCAAATACCACTGCAGCGAGTTCGAGATCATGAGTGTGATAACTCTTTTCATAATCTTTCAGTTGTCTTGAGGCATAGGCTATCACTTTGCCATGTTGCATCAACACACAACCAAGTCCCAATCTTGAAGCATCGCTATATACGGAGAAATCATCACCACCTTCTGGGAGTGATAAGATTGGAGCATGAGTCAAAAGATCGTTTAGAGTTGAGAAAGCTCTTTCTTGTGTTTCACCCCATTCGAACTTCACTTCTTTCCGTGTAAGACTCGTGAGAGGTACGGCTATACGAGAAAAGTCTTTAATGAATCTCCGGTAATATCCCGCGAGACCTAACAAACTACGAATTTCGGAAGCATTACGGGGCACTTCCTAATTTTGAATGGCTTCGATTTTGATAGGATCCACGGATACACCATCACTAGAAATAACATGGCCGAGAAATTGAACTTGGCGAAGCCAAAATTCACATTTCGAGAATTTAGCATATAGTTTCTCCTTTCGAAGAAGTTCCAATACCGCACGAATATGAATGGCATGATCAGCTTCAGACTTGGAATATATTAGAATATCATCAATGAATACGATGACTGATTTATCGAGCATTGGGCGGTATACCCGATTCATCATATCCATGAATACAGCCGGAGCGTTTGTTAAACCAAACGGCATAACAAGGAATTCATAATGTCCATATCGAGTACGAAAAGCAGTCTTCGGTACATCTTGCTCGTGAACTTTCAACTGATGATTGCCAGATCTTAAATCAATTTTTGAGAAATAGCTAACACCCTGAAGTTGATCGAACAAATCGTCGATGCGAGGTAGTGGGTACTTGTTCTTGATAGTCACCTTATTCAGCTCACGATAATCAATGTACATCCGCATCGATCCATCTTTCTTCTTGACAAATAGTACCGGAGCACCCCAGGGAGAGGTACTCGGTCGAATGAAACCCTTGTCAAGTAGTTCTTGCAGTTGGATCATCATTTCTTTCATCTCAGCTGGCGCAAGACGATAAGGAGTCTTTGCAATCGGATCAGCACCAGGCACAAGGTTAATTCGAAATTCTAATTGCCTATCCGGAGGAAGGCCAGGCAAGTCGTCAGGGAAAACGTCAGGATATTCGTTAACAACGGGAACATAATTTACTGTTTTCTTCTCCTCTTTTGAGACATCAACTGTGTATGCTAGATAGATAGAACATCCTTTCGATATGAATTTACGAGCTTTAAGGAAAGAGATTTTTTTAAGAGTCTTTGTTCACCGTATACATAGATAGGATTCTCCCCTTCAATAGGAATGCGTACTATCTTTTCATAGCACAAAAGTTCAGTGTGGTTCTTTGATAACCAATCCATGCCGAGAATAATATCAAAGTTGGGCAAGGAGATAGGGATCAGGTTAGCGAGAAAAGTATAGCCTTCAATTTCTATAACACAATCCCTATAGACTTTATCAGCAAGTAATGATATACTTCCCGCAGTATCTACGTGAAACGGTTGCGCGAGTACAAAGCAAGCAATTTGAAAGGAATGCGCAAATTCGTAAGACACAAAAGAATCTGAGGCACCAGAATCAAATAAGATGTGAGCAGGGCTAGAGTTGACAAGAAATGTACCTGTCACAACATTCGGGTCCTCGCGTGCCTCCTCTGAGGTAATCTGGAATGCACGACCCCTAGCTTTCGGCAGCTCCTCGTTTTTAGTTGGAGTACCCTTTGATTGTTGAACAGGGATTTGGCTTCTCGCCGGTTGTTGAACACAAGCTTGACTTCCCGTCATCTGACTAGTAAGAGTAGGGCAAAAACGCTTCTTGTGGCCAGTAATACCACATGCATAACAAGTAACATCCTTTCTTGGGCAAGCTGGCTTTATATGACCCTTTTCTCCGCATCCATAACAGACAATGGATTCCTTGTCTATTTTGCATTGGCCTGGATGATTACTTCCATAAATACGACATGAAGGCGATTGCATAGAAAAAGATTGTGATCTACCGCGTCCACGAGAGACACTTTGAGTTTAAACATGATTACCAGGATCAGTCCGAACGGATTGAGCTGGTAGAAAAGAAGGAACAGTTCTTTCAATACGTGGTTGCTTCTGAGCAGTAATAGTGGCACCACGTATTTCTAAGTCATGCTCACATCTTCGAGCATATTCAACGGCTTTATCAAATGACAGAACTTCTCGATTGGCAACGAAATCGTGGATTTCGTGTCGTAGTCCCTCCATGAATAACTGAATTTTCTCGTCTTCAGTTGGAATATACTTTGTAGCAAACCTTGCTCTTTGATTAAACTGAGTTTCATACTCATTCACAGTCATTCCTCCTTGTTTAAGCTCGAGGAATTCCTTCTCCAATCTCCTCCTCATGTCTAGAGGACAATACTTCTCTAGCAAACGAGTTTTAAACATTTCCCAGGCTAAATTCTCCTGGTCAAACCCGTTGAGAGTTTCATATGTTGCTTCCCACCAGACCAATGCTTCTCCGATGAGCATTGCGGAAGCATAGTTAGCCTTGTCTTCATTATCCACATGAGAAATACGAAACACTTTCTCTGTGTTCTGGATCCAAGTAAGAACAATAATGGGATTGAGAACACCGGAAAACTCTATAGCACCACTACTCTTGAAATCTTTGAATGAGGGACGCTTCACCTCTCCTTTTGAAGATTCTCTAGTGGCTTTCTCTTTTCCCTTATCACCATTCTTTTTGTGTTCTTCGAGAGTCTGTCGAATAACACCGGTAAGTTCACCCAAGAGTCGCTCCTCACGAGGAGATACTAGAGTATTCACTTCCTCGGGTTGAGGACCTCCACCAACCTCAGGGGTATGGCTACTAACCTGTTCAGCCATTGCCCTGCAATACGGAGTAACATTGCATTTTAGAATATTAGGGTTTATTATTACCTAATACTTTTACCTATATATTTCCTATGGTTTGTATCCCTATACTTATAATGATTTAGTTCATATATTGAACTTCCAATAGTTTAAGTCTAAATACCAATCCGTGGAATTTAGTTCACTCAAACTCCTGCTCTGATACCATTATTGAAAGACCCTAACTTTCGTATTTATGAAAGAACCAAACTTTCATACTCGACAATATAGTTACTCCAAAACATGCTACTTGCATATTCATAAAAACAATATTTTACATTGATAAAGAGATTATAAACTACTGGATACAAACCGACTATTTTAAAGTGTTATATATATATTACATAACTTCCCAGGATTCTATAGTTTTATACATATGGGAGTGCAAAATACAATAGTTTCAAACTATTTATAAGCTTCCATCGATACAATAGTTTCAACTATTCAAAAATCTTCTACCAGTATATAACTATACTGGATGTTTATCTCCTGCAATTTGTTAAACATCGAGAGGGTAAGCGGACACGCTTAGTGAGTTCGATAATAGATACAATATAACGTTATGCCATATATATACTTTAATAGGGCAGAAGCAAAGAGGAACAAGGAACAACAAGGGCATATGTGAATCATGTGACAAACATTCCATATCGATCATTGATTTGATTTAAAGATATACAATCAATGAGACATAACAATTTCCGTGCTTGATATACATCAATAAAGCTTTGGCCCAAACGGCACAGAAGATATACAACTTCGGATTAACATTTCGGTAGATTTCAGTAAAAACTATCTGTTAGAACTTAACATTCAAATTCACATAATATTTCATAATATTATTTACTTAAAACACGATTTCAAAACGTGTATGTTACACTCGGCCGGGCCAGGACTGATTTGATTTGTTCAATTAGTCAGTCGTCATAAATTAGAAATCGGGAAACAACAAATGGACAGAGAGAATGATTATAATCCATGTCTCAGTCCATATGATATCTAGAATGGAGGAATATATGATCCCTTATCTAATGGACAAGTCGCTAACAAAGGTCAGAGTTCATCTACAAGGTCAGAGTTCGACAGTTGCTTTTGAGAGCTATGATTGCAGGTCGGTTCTTGAAGTCATACGCAATAATAGTTTTAGACTTATCTAAGTGGGAGACTGTTGGATTAATGTGTAAGTCCATAACTATGATTGGTAAGACTTGACCCGACCCGACATGGACCATTTGTGTTGCATGACATCATGCATTTGGATAGACTATAATGAGATAAATAAGACGCTTATGGTTATTAATATATTATAAGTTCTAGTATATTAATAATAAGAATAATAAGATTATTTAATTAGTATTGATCAAGAATTAATCTAGGATTAATTAAGTGATCAAAAGAAGACTAATTAAATATATGGGTTGATTGTGTAAATAATCCATACTTATATAGTGGGCTAATGCTCCATGGATTATCTAGTTGGGCTAAAACCCATACGATGCTCCATGGATGCTCCATGGTGTTTTTGTACCCATGGATCATGGAAATGAAAGGCCATGTCAATTAGGGTTTACATGGTGTAACCCTAACTATATATGCATCTTATTCTTGACCAAAATCGGACAATTGTGTGTAAGAGAAGGGCTAGCCGATTTCATGAGTTGTGGATTTCTCTCAAGTTATTCCAAGTGTATTTGGTGTTGTGTGAACCATTTGAGGTGTCACACTTGAGGCACTAGGCACTCAAGCTTCATGAAGACTTTCTACATCAAAGAGGTATGTATTCTATCTTTCTATAGTCATTGTTTTGTATGCTAGATTAGGATAATACCTTGGATGTTTATATTTGCATGTATAATAGAGAAAACATAGATCCAAGGTATTTAGGGTTGCATGTACACTTAGGAGTGTTAGAATACTCAAAACCCAACACATATGTCTTTATATGTTATTAGGATCTTTGTGCGTGTCTAAGTCTTCACTTGACACCAAGCACTTATCTGACACTTCCTTCTGATCCACTCGCAACAGGTGAGTTCATACCCCTTAATCAATCTTTTAAATGTTTTTAAATACTTTATGGGGGGGGATACAAGTAGAATCATGCTACTTATTATATCAATCACATGTGATTAATAAGCAGCTTTCAATTGATTTACTACTCATTAGCCGTTTTACCAAACAGTTTCCTTCAAATGTTGTTCATAAACACTTTATATGTTTAAAACTCCTTATTAAACTGTACATTTTACTCTGTATGTTTCATTTCAAACTCAATTATAATTGTGTTTCAAACCGTTTTATAGATTGACATCAAGTCGATCTTTTCTTAGATAATAAAACTTATTTTATGCTTTTATTTTATCTATTGCATGCATATATATATATATATATATATATATATATATATATATATATATATGTATAGATATATAAGAAATGTTTAAAAGTCTTAGGAAGGCTATCCACCCTATTTCCTTTTCGCGCTTGAGATGTGGTCTGGTGGGACATCGGGTATCCGTCCGAAGGTTGTTTAAATATTAGTTATATATCATATGTACATGTGTACTCATAAAGGATTTCCCAGTTCATTCAATACCGTTGGGTAGCAAGGGTATACTTCCATGTTCATACGTGCCAGTTACATTACTAGTAAGCTACCATATGGGTAGTTTAGGAAGATACTAGAACTATTACTAAAACACGATATCATACAATGAGTCAGTTCATTCATGAGTCAATACTTGATAGACAGAGAGAACACACGTCACAGCTAGTACACACAGTACATTACTATACATTTACATAGATACATCTACATAGATACATTTACCTGATTACATTTACATGATTACATTTACATGAGTACATTTACATGATTACATTTACATGAGTACATTTACATAGATACATCTACATGAGTACATTTATATGAGTACACTTACATGAGTGCATTTACATAGATACATCTACATGGGTACATTTACATGAGTACACTTACATGAGTACATTTACATAGATACATCTACATGAGTACATTTACACGAGTACACTTACATGAGTACATTTACATAGATACATCTACATGAGTACATTTACACGAGTACACATACATGAGTACGTTTACATAGATAACATATGATGAATTAATAGTACATTTTATATGTATAGATTCTGTCATATAATCCTCATTCTTATCTTCACTTTGTGATACAATCACATAATCAGCGAGATAGATTGGATTTAATATCCTAGTACCAAAGGATACTTTGCGGGATTAACCATTCCTAGAATCTCTGTTAGCTACAGAGGTAAAAGCACATCCACGAATGTCAACGGTTGATACCATTACAGGTATACTTTAAGGGACTAACTATTCCTATACCCAACTGTTAGCAACAGAGGTGAATGTACATCTACGGATGTCTCCAGTTAACACTGTAAGCTACCCTAGGACCAAAGAGTAATACTTACGTTATTTATATTATTACCTCTATCTTGTGACTCATTCACATAACCGATGAGGTGAATTATTTGAGTATCCTAGTACCAAAGGATACAATTTCTTATAAAAATAAAAATAGTAGCACAGTTGGGTCTTGGTAGAAGACTACATTTAGAACAGTTGGGTCTTGGTAGAAGACTACATTTAGAACAGTTAAGTCTTGGTAGAAGACTACATTTAGAACAATTAGGTCTTGGTAGAAGACTCCCTTTTATAATAGTAGGAATCATAGGGATTTCTAGGGTTTTTCAAACGTTTACATTTGTTTTACAAACATTTTCATACTTACATGAACTTTCTTTCAAAACATTTTCAAGTCTTTCATTACATATCAAACAAATACTTACGTACAAATTAAGACACATTAATACTTATGATCTCACCAGCTTTAAAGCTGATACTCTCTTTCAAAATAACTTGTATCCTCAGGTCAACAGTAGACAGGTACCGATGCAAGGTTTAGAGAAGATGGAGCTCGTTCAAGACTCATCTTTCATTTTGTTTATACTTTAGTGTCTATTATAATTTGAAAGAACACTTGTATTAAAATTATATTATTAATGCAATGGATGATGTTGTTGCCTGTTTACTACTTTTCATTATTGTGATACTGTACATGACGTCCTCCGCCCTAGAACGTTTCCGCCGTTCTTGGTTTTGGGGTGTGACATAAGGCGTGAGGGGGGGGGGGGTCCATCTCGTATACATCTATACACAAACTCCCACTCTCCCTCCTAGAAACTCTGGTTATAACTACAGACTACAATTATACACTCAGAGGTGCCATACGACATGTCTCATTAGAATCTCAACCTTTCATGTTTGTTATGTTTTTCACCATGTATAATATTTACGTGTATGTTGTAGATTTCAAATCCAAAGGTATGTATATATGTACACGAAGTTAAGTAATTATGTAAAGGTATAGCTACACTCTACTAACATGTGAATTTCAGTCCAAGCCCAGTTAGCATGTAAGTGGACCATAAAGGCCCAATAACATGTAATAGGGTAATTTAGGCCCAATAGACATGTAAGTGAACCACTAAGGCCCAACAAACATGTGACCCATAACGCAGGCCCAAATTAACATGTAATTGTCTCGCAAGGCCCAATAAACATGTCATGGAAAATATTGGGCTCAATATACACTTGAATGGGCCATTAAGGCCCACTGGCCATGTAACGTGAATATTAGGCCCAATAAATTTTTTATCGATGTATTTCGTCCATCTGTTATTATTTCGTTGTTTGTTTTAGTTCGAGGTTTACCGAATTGAATATAAAAAGTCCTCTTTTGTAAAAAGGACGTTCTTGGCCAATAAGCCTCAAATTTTAAATTAAGGCCCAAAGTTTTGTAAAAATAACACTTTAGTCCGTAATTTATAAAAAATTGTAATTTCGTCCCAAATGTTTAGAAATTCAGGGATTTAATCCAAAAATTTATATTTTGACATTTATGGCCCAGTTTTGCAGAAAAGTACATTTTCAGCCCCTTGTTTGTAAAATTGACACTTTCGGCCTAATTTTGATAAAAGTTACATTTTTGGTCCAATTTAGAAATAAATGTTATTTTCACCCCTAAACTTGGTTTATTTACATTTATACTCAAACTTTGGTCAAATGACATTTTTAATCCAAAACTTTCATTTTCTCGCAAACGTAGGCCTAAAACCGTGAGGCCCAAATGTTTGGCCTATTAAGCTAAAAATTACATTTTTTGCCGCTTTGGAAAGCATGTTTATCATAAAAATGCATTTTTATACAAGTATTACCTGTTTGATCCTAATAAAAACATAAATGTCACTTTTTTCCCTTATCTTTTGTTTTCTTGACAACTTTGACCCTTAACAAGGTTTTTGCTTTGAATATTTTATATCTTAACATATAAACACTTTTAACTTGATAATATGATGTATAAGATGTCTTAGTTCATGGATCTTTACTCAATGTTACTTAAGATATCGAGATTTTTGTCAAGATCCAACACATTTTTACAAAATAAACTAAGAAATCACACAAGACATGCATATAACACATAGATCTACACATTTTACTTGTATTCTCACCCAAAAACTCATGTAAAACCGAAAATAAGGGGGGTATGAACTCACCTTTGCTTGATGTTTCGGTTTTTGAAGAAGAGGTGAAGATATATTTGGTCCTAGCAAGCTCCTTGAGTGGATTTCGAGTTTAAGGAGTTTTTAAGAGTGTGATCATGGAATAAAGCTATGTAAGAAGGAGTTCTTGATGTTAAAATGAAAGAAGATGTTTGTGTTTGATAACAACTTACCAATGATAGTGATTGTGGTGAAAAATCCCCTTGGAAACACCCAAAATCTTGAAATTTTGAGGAATGAAGGAGGAGTTGTTCTTGAGAGCTTGAGAGAGTTTGAAGGAAATATCAAGATGTGTGTGTGTTTACCTTCAGCCAAGAGTAGAAGAAGAGGGGAAGGAGAAGGGTGTGTATAGATATATGGGACTTGTCTAGATGTATGTGATGCATTAAGCTTGGTTATCCTTTAAACAAAAGTGATGTGTCATGGTTTGGATTAATTAGCCATTTTTTTTTGTTTTACTTGGGCCAAAAATGGGCTAAAGAGAAAGGAAGTAGATTAGCTTCGCTAATTTCTAGCTTTGTTTCGAAATTATGAGGCCTAATAATTACTTTTTGGCCCAATGGGCTCATTATATGGATCACGACCCAAAATGGCATAAAATAATGGATTCATGGCTTACTAGGGTTAATTGGATTAGTTTTGACCCAATAGGGCCCATTAGGGTTAGAATGAATAATTCTAGGCCTTAAGGGTCCAAAATGTTATAGATTTGTGAATTGGGTCCATTTAGAATCCAAATGGGGTTTCTAAGCCCAAAATAGTTGAATTGAATGCTTATTGGTCTATTAGGCCCAATAAGGAAATCCTAGTCCAATATGGACTTAAACCGGGTGTAACATTGCAAAAATAAAGTCTAAAAATTTCGTTTTAATTTAATAATAAAATCATAGTCATCAAACATCATATAAAAATCATAAACAGTATATCTCAAAATATCGTAACAATTGTAAAAATATCAGAGTATAAACATCCCAGGCTAAACAGATGATGTGTGTATTGTAATCTTCCCAAGATCCTCTTTTGAAAACTGAGTACCTGAAACCAAAACTGAAACTGTAAGCGCGAAGCTTAGTGAGTCTCCCCAAACTACCACATATCATATAATAAAATATAAAGCAAATACTGGGCCTTGCCCACTGCATCGGACCGAAGTCCTGAATAACTAGGGACTTGCCCACTGCATCGGACCGAAGTCTGGAATAACTAGGTCCTCGCCCACTGCATCGGACCGAAATCCGGAATAACCAGGGCCTCGCCCATTGCATCGGACTGAAGTCTAGAATAACTAGGGCCTTGCCCGCTGCATCGGACTGAAGTCCGGACTAACTAGAGCCTCACCCACTGCATCAGACCGAAGTTCGGAATAACTAGGGCCTTGCCCGCTGCATTGGACCGAAATCCGGACAAACTAGGGCCTCTCCCACTGCATCAGACCGAAGTTCGGAATAACTAGGGCCATGCCCGCTGCATCAGACCGAAGTTCGGACTAACTAGGGCCTCGCCCACTTTATCGGACCGAAATCCGGAATAACTAGGGCCTTGCCCGCTGCATCGGACCGAATTCCGGAATAAACTGAACATAGCATAAATGTTATAGTAAACGTATAACATAATCACATGTACATGCATGAATTATAAAGACATCAAGCATACAAAACAACTTCTCGGGACTACCCCGACATCGGACCACAGTCCGGAACTACTATCATCTAAACGAGCCGACATTGTGGTCGTAGACCCGCTCCTACTAGAAGGAAAGTCACCTCACACTGTTGTAGTCCCGCTGACAAAACCCGAGCTACTGGATGACAGATCCCGAATCTGTCAATTATCAAAATAAGACCTAATTGATAATTGGGTTCCAACTCATAAACATAAGTCCATACTTGGGGTAAAAGACTACTTTACCCCTATTTTAGCTTGACTCAAGCCCAAGGCCCAGTCCAAATGCCCAAAAGTCTAATAACGAACCAAGGCTCAACTATGGCCCAATTTTCCCAATTGGGTCCAAGTCTCTACATGGTCTTGATCAAAGGCCCAACCATTTAGTCCAGTCTAACATTTGGCATTCTAGTGGCCCAATATCATATAACCATCAAGGCCCAAACTATGTCCCAATTTTCCAAATTGGGCCCAAACCCTCATATGGGTCTTACCCTAAGTCGATTAAATTATTCTAATCCGTTTGCTTGCTCTTGGATGGTCCATTATTATCCTAATCACCAAGGCCCAATAGGAAGGCCCAACTCAATTCCAAGTGAATTTAGGGTTTCACATAAAATGACAATTAAGGTTAAGTGTTTCTCACTTAACTCATTAAGGACTTAATCCATTAAGTCCTTTACTCTACTAGGTAAATGATATGGAAGAATTTGGGCTTAATACACAATCCAATCCCACTGGCCCAAAGGTGGGTCCCAATAAGTCTAAGGCTTAAATACTCACAATTAGGGTTTTCTAAACCCTAATTAGAGTTTCCACCCAAACATGGCCCAATAGGCCCAAAGTTAATCTTTAAGCCCATTAGGGTTTTGCTAGTAGGGTACCACCCACTACCAGCTCGGGTACTGGTGGTCAATGGCGGCTCACGGCGGCAGCCACCACCTTACGGTGGTGGTTATGGTTCTTTTCATTAATCTTTTCTAATTAAAATTACAATGCTTAACGAAAAAATTAAACACACATACACATACACACAAACTAACTAATACCCCCTCCCCCCCACACACACAGCCACCCTAGTGGTGGTCGGTGGTGGCTCGTGGCGACGGTGGATTTTTCCGGCCAAATAAAACACACCACACAAATTCAAAGGAAAAATATACACCCACCCACGCTATAATCTTACAAGCAACTCCAGCCACCCCTTGGTGGCACACAATGGGAACAGCAACACAAAACAGCGGCAGCTATGGTGCTTCCGGTAGCCGCAACGACGGTTCACCGACTCCTCACGAGAAGATACTCACGTCGGCATTTCCTTCCTACAAAAAAAAAATGATGCGTCCTCATGAGGTTCTATGAGCTCAGCCACCCTTCCCGACGAATTAAGTTGAAGTACGATCCACACGCAATGAACACACACAGCACCGCCACCCATGCGGTGGCAGGTGGTGTTTGGAAGCTCGCTGCTAAAGGC
This sequence comes from Lactuca sativa, assembly GCF_002870075.4. Taxonomy (NCBI): domain Eukaryota; kingdom Viridiplantae; phylum Streptophyta; class Magnoliopsida; order Asterales; family Asteraceae; genus Lactuca; species Lactuca sativa. Next base: position 179,106,471 of record NC_056625.2, on the reverse strand, counting down.
TACGGCCGACGGAACGATTGTGATAATAGTGGAGTACAGAACAGAAAAGAGAAGGGGGATAGAGGGTTACGCCGCTACAGGAGGGAGGCAACAGAGGCGGCGTCGCGACTTCGAGCTCCCGATCTGCCCTTTCTCGCACGTTAGAACCATGTTTTCTGCCTTCGCCGACAGTGGAAGCAGCATCAATGAACGGTTTCGCCGGCACCCTTGACTTCTAAAAACTTTTCAAATTAAATCATAAACTTATACTTTTAACCCTCAGGTTTTAAAATCCTTCACAAATTTTTTTGGGACTTACATTTATTAATTTATTTAAATAAACGGGGCATTACAACTCTCCCCTACTTAAGTTAGATTTCGTCCTCAAAATCATTCCTTACCATTTCCTTATGCTCCAAACCACTCTAGTAAAATGGTCGCCATACTAGGCACACCCTAGCGCTCCTAGGGTAGCCATGACCAATCTTCACAAAGCCCTAAAACCCTTAGGTGAACGAATTCCTCGCAACAAGATTACATGTACTCTATCTGAAATTTGTTGTCTCTAGATGATCTGAATCCCTAACAGACCACTCATACTGAATCATAATAGATGAACCCCACAGTGGGTGACTAAGCATTACTCAGCAATCTGTTACGCTTATCATACATGAGGTCCTCAATTACCATTACTGTTGGAGACCCAAAACTGTCTGAAACACTGATCTGCCTGAAAACATTGAACTACCTGAAACACTGATTGTCTGAAACAATGAACTACCTGAACACTGAACTGCCCGAAACACTGCACTGCCTGAACACTGAACTGCGTGACACACAGAACTGCCTGAAACTGTATGCTGCCACATGGCTGCTTCCCTACATCTACCGAGACCTACCTGGTCTCAATTTTCACCAATCGTCTGAAATACCGGGTTCCAGCCCTACTGTGGAGCCAAAGGACTCCCTACTTAGTCACCTCACACGACTTCTAAAAAAATCCTTCTCTTGAACTATTTGCTACTAATTATCTTGTCATTGTGGCTCTAACGGCCTTCTGATCTAACAGATTGGTTCCATGCGTCGAATCCTAACATCACCAATCCCAAGGCTAAAAGTGATTGCTGCATAACCATTGGTAGCCTTATGTCATAAATGACCTTAAGCAGTCCACTGCTTCCTTGCTATTATAGTTGTAGTGGCGCTTCTACAGTCTTACCACTGGCTTAACCAGGTCTAATCCATCTGGGTAATTCCGAAATCCAATCTGTGGATTACCATATCCTCACTACTACACCCTAACAACACACTCATGCTATCTACCAACCCAGTGAATGCTATGGCTACACCCGCAGACTTACAACACTCTATCACTATCTGGCTGCTAGTGAATGCTACAGCTACTCCCGCAGACTTACAACACTCTAATACTATCTGGCTGCTAGTGAATGCTACGGCTACACTCGCAAACTTACAACACTCTAATACTATATGGCTGCTAGTGAAAGCTACGGCTACACCCGCAGACTTACAACACTCTAACACTATCTAGATGCTAGTGAATGCTACGACTACACCCGCAAACTTACAACACTTTCCATACTGGATCGAACACGCGCTTGACCGAAACTCAGCTGAACTCATGACCTGACTGGAATCCCCAACCTGATTCCCTAAGGCTTACTAGCAAACATTACGGGAACATGATCTCCTTATTGGCAAGTTTTTTCCGAACTTCCATCTCACACTTTCCTCAAACCATACAGTCGCTTGGGTTGTCTTTCTTCCAAACAAGGATACAAAACTTATCCCAGTTTCAAAACTGCTCCTACTTCTGAATCCTTGGATGATTCTACCCCACTTCGATTTAACTAACACCTTACGACACACAATGCTGGAAGGATTCTCAATCCTTCTTACCATTCTATGCCCAATCTGCTGAAAACCACGTTTACCATTGCTAGTGTTTCAATACTAGTCAGTCCAAATGATCACACGGCTTTCAAGAACCCTAATAAATCTCCGGTAATAACCCGCTAGACCCAGGAAGCTCCGAATATCAATTGGAGACCTCAGAATCTTATCAATTGGAGACCTCAGAATCTCTCGCTGCTTCACGGCCTCTATCTCGGCCAGAACGACTAGAATACCCTTCTGATTGACAAGGTGCCCAAGAAATTTCACCCCGTACAACCAGAAGTCACATTTGGAGTACCTTGTAAAAGGTCTCTCCCTCCCCAAAGTCTCTAGCACCTCCCTCAGGTGCTTCTCGTGCTGGTCCTCAGTCTTGGAATGAACCAAGATGATGTTGTACTCTCCCAATCCAATGATTTGGGAAAAGATATTTCGCTATCTGCTAATAATTCTCAGTATGCAATTGGCATATGACATCTCTTGAGAGTATAATTCAAACACAAACAGAGGATAACCCAGAGTCACACTTACTCAAACCCTTGGAATGAAAGGCTCCACTAGTTGGATAAGGTGTCTAAGTCCATAACTATTTCTGGTAAGCACTTGACCCGACCCGGCATGGTCCATTTGGGTTGCATGGCACCGTGCAATTGGATAGACTAAATGAGAGAAATAACACTTGGAGATTATTAATATATTATAAGTTCTAATATATTAATAATATTATTTGATTAGTTTGATCAAGAATTAATTTAGAATTAATTAAGTGATCAAAAGATAACTAATTAAATATATGGGTTGATTATGTAAATCATCCATATCTTGTATAGTGGGCTAAGAGGCTCCATGGATTATCAAGTTGGGCTCCACCCATAGGATGCTCCATGGATGCTCCATGGGAGTTACAAACCCATGGGTCATGGAAATGAAGAGTCATGACACATTAGGGTTTACATGGTGTAACCCTAGATGTGTCAACACTATATAAGAGTCTCATACTCCACCAAAATCGGACACATATGAAACAAGAGGGCTAGACCAATTTTAAGAAGTGTGTATTCTCTCAAAAGTCTTTCCAAGAGCATTTGGTGTTGTGTGAAGCATTTGAGGCATCACACTTGGGGTCCTAGGCTCACAAGGTTTCAAGGAACATAAGCAACAACAAGGTAAGTTATTCTATCTTTCATTCAAGTTAAAAAATTTTCTCCATGTATGCTAGATAGGAATATAACCTTGGAATTCAACTTTGCATGATAATTAGACAAACATAGATCCAAGGTTATTAGGGTTGCATGTACACTTAGGAAGTGTTAGAATGCTCAAAACCCATCAGTGGTATCAGAGCCTAGGCTTGTTTGTTTGTTATTTGTGCTAAATAGTTGAAAAAAAATTCGATTTTGTGCAATCTGCCTGATGAACTCGCCGAGTCCATGGGGGGACTCGCCGAGTTCATGTGTATCTTCATCCTACTCGCCGAGTAGGTTCATGCACTCGGCGAGTAGGAGCCTTAGAATGCAGATTTTCGACTTTAGTTGCTGGAAATGGACTAGAAACATTACCCTAAACTATTTTGGTACTTGAAAACTTGTTTTAGATGGTGTAATATCTTTGCTAATCCATTTACAACAAGTTATCAAAATTACAAAGTTTTAAGTGTAATTTTGTGTAACAACGTAAATTTTCAAAACAATTTTTCATTTTCAAATTATTCATTTACTCACAAAATAACATCAAACATATTGTATCAAATGTATTTATCACAAAAACATCTCCCCAGAATCCAAAACATAAACCCCTCAAGTGTGTACGAATCATGCCGGCGCCTTCCCGCACTCATCACTGGTACCTGAAACACATAACACAACAACTGTAAGCATGAATGCTTAGTGAGTTCCCCAAAATACCACATACAACACATACGCTACTCGAGGCTATAATATGACCCTCCGGTCGATGTGTCTCAGCGGGACCCTCCAGTCCCGTAGCTCGTTGGACCCTCTGGTCCGGTCATAACTCGTTGGACCCTCCGGCCCGGTCTATATCCTCATACAACATACAACTATCACATAGCACATAGTCTCATACATAACACATAAGACCCTCTGGTCCAGACAAATATACCACTCTAGGTAACGTATAGTGAGAAGACTCACCTCGCGGTCTCGATAAGTATCTGTCTCGGAAGAAATGTGATCTAGCCTCCGCCTAATCACACAAAGTAATACTCTCATAAATACAACAATACTCAACCCTAGAAGTCAACAAGGTCAATGGTCAAACTTGACCCGACTCGGCGAGTCTACACGTGTCCACTAACTCTCTTAGATTCTCTCTTAGCACGTCGAGTATTTCCCTTAACTCGACGAGTTCCACCAGGCATGAATCGCGGGGCCACCTCAACTCAACTCGCCGAGTCTCAAGAACAACTCGGCGAGTTCCAACTTGAACTCAGACCCGTGACTCTCCCTGACTCACCGAGTCATTCCCCCAACCCGGCAAGTCCATTCACTGAATGATTAACGGGCAACCTTCATACTACTCGCCGAATCTGCTCTTGGGACTAGGCGAGTTCATGCCATGCACAAACTCAAAACAACTTCTGAGGTCAGATCTGTTCCATATAATCATAGATCTGGCCTCCCCAAGCATGATAATCATGTAAAGTTCGGACCTTGACACACATATAACATAGAAATGGTCCAAAATGGTGATTTAGCCCAAAAAATGACATTCCAAGCTCATGACTTCCAAAATGACTCAAAAGCTCCAAAGGTTAAGGTCTATGGACCTCTTTGAGTCCAGATCCAGAACACAAACTCGAGGAGGGACCAAAATACCACTTAATCAATCTCTAAAAGGGTTAGGAAAACCCTAACACAAAGAATCAACACCAAAACTGAAGAACGTCCGAGAATAATACCTCAATGCAGTCTCTATGAGCTCAAAACCACCAGAAATCGTACCTCCTTCAGCCTCCTCTTGCCTTAAACACTTCCTTCTTGCAAAAACACCCACCAAAGCTCAAGATTAGCCTCTCCTTCCTCACAAACGCTCTAGGTCTCTTTAGGGTTTCTCTCTGGGGTTGGTGGCCGCAAATAACGGCCATAAGGCCCTATAAATAGGTCTCAAACTCTGGAAATTAGGGTTTCATTAAACAGTGTGGACTCGCCGAGTCCACTCATGAACTCTCCGAGTCCAGTTGTGAACTCGCGTACCAATCCACGACCATACTCGGCGAGTCTAGACGCCAACTCGCCGAGTTCCCTCCACAAAACCCAAAATAAAGGAACAAAATATTATACCTGGGAATCCGGGTGTTACAATTCTCCCCCACTAGAATCAGACTTCGCCCTCGAAGTCTCACTCTGCAAACATCTCCGGATGTTGCTCCCGTATCTCAAGCTCCGGTTCCCAAGTCAACTATGACCCTTTGTGATGTTGCCGCCGGACCTGCACTAGCGGCACTTCCTTGTTCCTCAAAACCTTGATCTTCCGATCCCTGATCGTTACCGGTCTCTCATCATAATTCAGGCTCGCATCCACCTGAATATCTTCTAATGGCACCACTGCCGACTCGTCGGCTATACACTTTCACAACTGCGACACGTGGAAAGTGTCATGAATCTGACCCAACTCTGCTGGCAACTCCAAACGATAGGCTACCCTGTCTACCCTCGCGATCACCCTTAGAGGTCCAATATATCGGGGCCCCAACTTGCCCCTCTTCCTGAATCAGATCACTCCTTTCCAAGGAGAGACCTTAAGGAGCACAAAGTCGCCGACCTGAAACTCGAGCTCGGACCGGCGCCTGTCCGCATAACTCTTCTGACGACTCTGAGCGGTCAACAACCTCTGCCTGACCTGCTGGATCTGCTCTATCGTCTGAAGCACAATCTCGGTACTTCCCATCACACGCTTCCCTACTTCTCCCTAGCAACTAGGGGTTCAACACCTCCTCCCATACAACAGCTCAAATGGCGGCATGCCAATGGTCGAATGATGGCTGTTGTTATAAGAAAACTCCGCCAAGGGAAAATAAGTGTCCCAACTCCCTACGAAATCCAATACACATGCCCGAAGCATATCCTCGAGCGTCTGAATCATCCGCTCACTCTGTCCGTCTAAGGGTGGTATGTAGTACTGAAATGCAGCCTCGTACCTAACTCCTCGTGAAACTTCTTCCAGAATCTGGAAGTGAAACATACATCTCGATCTGAGATAATCGAGATTGACACTCCATGCCGCGATACCACCTCTCTTACGTACATCTCCGCCAACTTCTCTGTGGAAGAGCTCTCACTGATGGCCAGGAAGTGAGCACTCTTCGTCAATCTGTCCACAATCACCCAAATTGCATCGACACCCCTCGCAGTTCTTGGCAATTTGGTGATGAAATCCACGGTAATCTGTTCCCATTTCCATTCGGGAATCTCTAATGGCTGTAGCTTACCATGTGGACGCTGGTGCTCGGCCTTCACCCTGCGAAAGGTCAAGCACCTCTCTACGAACCATGCGACATCCCTCTTCATATAGGGCCACCAATAATCCTTCTTCAGGTCCAAAAACATCTTAGTGGCCCCGGGATGGATCGAGAATTTCAATCGATGAGCCTCTTCCAACAAAATGGTATGCATCCCACCCACAGGCAGTACCCAAATCCGGCCCTGAAATGTCATAAGCCCCCGACTGTCAGTAACAAATTTCGATACCAGCCCAACAACTCGCTCTCTCTTCTGACTCTCTGGCTTCACAGCCTCAACCTGGGCCCCACGAATAGCATCCAACACTGGGGTCATCACTGACAATCTCAAACAAACGTCTCGAATTGGGGCGCCCTCTGCCCAACGGCTCAATGCATCGGCTACCACATTAGCCTTGCCCGGGTGGTACAGGATCTCACAATCAAAATCCTTGACCGCGTCCAACCACCTCCTCTGGCGCATATTCAGGTTGGGCTAATCCATCAAATACTTCAATCTCTTGTGGTTCGTGTATATCGAACACCGGACCCCATACAGATAATGTCGCCAGATCTTGAGAGCGAACACTACCGCTCCCAACTCCAAATCATGAGTGGGGTATCTCGACTCATGAGGCTTAAGCTGCCTCGATGCATATGCAATCACATGCCCCCTCTACATAAGCACCGCTCCCAATCCGGATATCGATGCATCACAATATACCACAAAATCTTCCATCTCTTCCGGAAGAGCTAACACTGGTGCTTCGCATAATTTCTGGTGAAGTGTCTCGAACGAGGCCTGCTGCTCCGGACCCCAAGAAAACGCAACACCCTTCCGGGTCAACTTGGTGAGTGGCACGGCGATCTTGGAGAAATCTTTAATAAACCTCCGATAATAGCCGGCCAAACCCAGAAAACTCCTGATCTCGGTGGGTGACCTCGGCACCTCCCACCTCATAACCGCCTCAATCTTGGCCGGATCGACCAATATCCCCTTCTGGTTAACGAGATGCCCCAAAAATTGAACCTCTCGCAGCCATAACTCAAATTTGGAGAACTTGGCATAAAGCCTCTCCGATCTCAGAACTCTGAGGATCTCCCTTAAATGCTCCTCATGCTGCTCTCTGGATCTCGAATAGACCAATATGTCGTCGATGAACACGATCACCGAGCGATCCAACATCGGTCTGCACACCCTGTTCATGAGATCCATGAAAACCGCTGGTGCGTTGGTGAGTCCGAAAGGCATCACCACGAATTCGTAATGCCCATAACGAGTCTGGAAGGCTGTTTTCTGGACGTCCTCCTCCCGCACCCTCACCTGATGATACCCAGACATTAAATCGATCTTGGAGAACCAAGATGCTCCCTGTAACAGATCAAAAAAATCATCGATCCTTGGCAACGGGTAACGGTTCTTGACCGTTAGCTTATTCAGCTCATGATAATCGATGCACATCCGGAGCGAGCCATCCTTCTTCTTGACAAAAAGGATAGGAGCTCCCCAAGGCGAACTGCTCGGCCTGATAAACCCCTTCCCCAGCAGCTCTTGAAGCTGCGAGGATAACTCCTGCATCTCCGAAGGCGCAAGGCGATACGGCGCCTTAGCGATAGGCGTAGCTCCTGGAACCAACTCAATACCGAACTCTACCTGCCTCTCCGGAGGCACACCCAAAAATTCCTCTGGAAACATATCCGGAAACTCACGCACTATCGGGACCTCATCAACCGACTTCGGTCTCTCTGTATCAACCCTCGCATCCATCACATATGCCACAAAACCCCTACAGCCCTGCTGTAGACTCTGTCTCGCTCTGGTGGTCGAACAAAATGCTAACCCCTTACGTGTACCCTCGCCGTACAACATAAGAACTCCCCCACTAGGGTCTCGAATCATTACCAATTGACGCTCGCAGTCTATCACAGCTCCATATCGGCTCAACCAATCCATACCCACTATGACACACACATCCCCCATCGCATTCGGAATCAGATCTATCGGAAACTCCACCCCGAAGATCTCAAGGACACATCCTTGAATCACTTCCGAAGCATACACTGCTCGCTCATCAGCTATGGAAACTCGCAGAAGCCGATCCCATGCCTCTCGACAGACACTCATATGCCGACTAAATGCTACGGAAACAAACGACCGACTCGCACCCGAGTCAAATAATACCAACGCAGACACAGAACTCACAAGAAAAGTACCTACGTATATCATCATATAAGCATAAAATCTCAACTCAAATAAAAGATGAAAAGAATATACATACAAGCCACAACATCGGGCATCGCGCGGACCTCCTCCGTGGTTAACTGAAATGCTCTCCCACGAGCCCTCGGGGCCTCGGCCTTCACCGGCCGAACCTCGGTAACCCTAGCAGCAGGCGCAAATCCCTGCGCTGATCCCTGAAGAAGCTGCGGGCACTCGCCCTTTCGATGGTCGGTCTGGTTGCAATGAAAGCAAACCGAGAATCCCTTGGGGAAATCCCTCGCGATATGCCCCTCCTTCCCACACTTCTAGCATACCCCAGCCCTGCACGACCCCTCATGGCTCTTACCGCACTTCCCACAAGTGCGGCCCTTCGCGCCCCCAGATCTTGAATCAGCGGGTCTAGCCTGCTTGGCTACTGGCTGAGACTGAGCCGGACACCGATCCATCCTCTAAGACTCAGCCTCCTCCCTGGCCTGCGTCTCCAGCTCGATCTCCCTCTTCCGGGCATTTTCCTGGAGCTCAGCAAATGTCTGGTAAGTCGAGTTCGCCACAAACTCCCGAATTTCTCTCCTCAGAACACCCAGATAACGGCTCATACGAGCCTGCTCAGTCGACACCTGCTCAGGGCAAAACATCGCCCTCTCATGGAACTTCCTGGTGATGACTGTCACCGAATCAGTACCCTGCTTGAGGGTCAATAACTCCTAGATCAACCGTTCCCTCTCTACCTGGGGAACATACTCCTCTTGGAACATAGTGGTGAAGCTCTCCCAGGTCACCTTAGAAATCTCAGCCAAAGTAAAGTTCGCCGTCACGAACTTCCACCAATCCTTCGCTCCCAGGCGGAGCTGGTTCAAGGCGAACCGAACCCTCAAGTGCTCTGGACAACAGGACGTATAGAAACATCCCTCGATGTCAGAGATCCATCTCATAGCGGCAATCGGGTCCTGCATCCCGTCGAACTCTAGTGGCTTCGTGTTGCTAAATTCCCGGAACAACAACGAGTCGCCTCCCTGAGGTCTGGCAGCAACAACAGTAGCAGTAGCTGCAGCTGCATCAGCCTCAGTCAACGTTGCGTACCGCTCATCAAAAGTCTCAATCAATGTGATCTTGATGTCCCCAAACATCTTAGGAATCTCAGCCCGGATGGCAGCAGCCACCTCCTCATGAATCAACCGACGGATCTCCTCGTCGCTGACACCACTGGTCTCAGGTGTGTGTCGAGTCCCAACCATGATGCTTCTGAAATACAACAAAAATTATCAGAGATTCGATCGAACATGCTCATACTCGATGACGCAACCCTAATTGTCCACCGTCGTCCAAAAGATTCTTACTTGAAATGCCCACTGATCTGGTGTCTTCAGTAGTACGGGCCCAATACTACTGACCACACCGCATCAGCATTCACTTCAAGTCCTCCTCCTTGGATCTTGGATTACAAGTACTCTATTCTCATGAGCACCTAACTACTATCACTCGCCCTCAAAGCATCTCAGCAGTAGAAAACTCCAAGGCTAAGGCATCACAAATCAGGCCACTCTAGTCCTAAGGATTACAAGTACTCTATTCTCATGAGCACCTAACTCAAGGCTATAATACGGCCCTCCGGTCGATGTGTCTCAGCGGGATTGTCCAGTCCCGTAGCTTGTTGGACCCTCTGGTCCGGTCATAGCTCGTTGGACCCTCCGGCCTGGTCTGTATCGTTGGACCCTTCGGTCCGGTCTATAACAACATACAACATACACATAACACATAACACATAATCTCATACATAACACATAAGACCCTCTGATCTACACAATATACCACTCTAGGTAATGTATAGTGAGAAGACTCACCTCGATGTCTCGATAAATATCCGACTCGGAATAAATGTGATCTAGCCTCCGCTTAATCACACAAAGTATACACTCATAAATACAACTGTACTGGAGCCTAAAAGTCAACAAGGTCAACGGTCAACTTTGACCGGACTCGGCGAGTGCACTAGGGCGACTCGGCGAGTCTACACGTGTCCACTGACTTTCTTAGATCCTCTCTTGACATGTCGAGTACCTCACTGACTCGACGAGTTCCACCTGGCATGAATCGCGGGGCCACCACGACTCAACTCGCCGAGTCTCAAGAACAACTCGGCGAGTTCCGGCTTGAACCCAGTACCCCTGACTCACTGAGTCGTTGTCACACCCCAAAACCAAGAACGGTGGAAACGTTCTGGGGCGGAGGACGTCATGTAAAGTATCACAACACAGTATAACAGTAAATAAGCAAACAACATCATCCATTGCATTAAATATATAATTTTAATACAAGTGTGTTCTGTACAATTATAGACACCAAAAAGTAAATAAAATAATTAGATGAGTCTTGAATGCGCTCCATCTTCTCAAAAGCTGACCTCGGTACCTGTCTACTGTCGACCTGAGAATACAAGTTATTTTGAAAGAGTTTATCAGCATTAAGCTGGTGAGTTCATAAGTATTTTAGTCTCGGTGTTTGTTATCAAAACGTTTGAACATGGTTTTAAGTATGAGTTTGTAAAAGGTATGTAAATGTTTGTAAAAGTTTGAATCTCCTAGAAAAACCTATATTTTCTATTAAAGTGGCCTTCTACCAAGGCGTAACTGTTTCGTATGTTCATTTGTTGTAAAAGTGTGTAATTTCCCAAATGTAACTATCATTATCAAAATATAGTTAGTACATTAATGTCTAAGTGAAATAATCACTAAATATATGTAAAGGGTAAATTATTGTAGTACTGTAGTGTTGTATTAAAGGAACTACTGCTGTACTAACTACCTTAAACCAGATTTATATTAAGATATCATGTGATTAATTGTACCATACTATCGACAGGATAAACAACAACAAATGTAGGTCGTAAAAAGAAATGACGTTTGGCACCCGCAGACCTGCAGGTCCGGCTGTAGCTAGCAGCAAGGTGTAGGATAGTCAATCCAGTATAGATCTATATGCAAACTCACGCTCTCCCTTCAAGAGACTCTGGCTACAATACGGGCCATGACATTGAAGTCAGGCTCCGATTCAGTGGATCACAATTGTTAACGTATTCATGTATATGTAATGTAATGTTACTCGTTCTAGTATTGTTGTATATGTTCTCTTTCTAGTATAGTTGTATATGTTCTCCTTCTAGTATAGTTGTATATGTTCTCCTTCTAGTATATTTGTATATGTTCTCCTTCTATTATAGTTGTATATGTTCTCTTTCTAGTATAGTTGTATATGTTCTCTTAGTAATAAGTATTGACTCATGAATGAACTGACTCATTGATCTAGCAATAGTATAAGTATGATCATGTGTTACCCCGATGGTAACTTACTAACGATGTAACTAGTACGTATAAGCATGGAAGAACTTTTATGACTATATATGTACACATGATATATAATTAATATTGAAACGGCCATCGGACGGCTACCCGATAATCCACCAGACCACATCCAAATCGAGGAAAAGGAAATAGGGCGGACGGCCTTCCTAAGCCTTTTAAACATTGCTTATATAACTATACATATACGGGCATGCAATTTATAATAAGTATAACAAAGGTTAAGTAAAAGCATTTGATAAGTAAAAGAATTTTTAAAGCAGATTGAAGTAAAACAGTTTAATAAACAGTTTGAATAGTAATAAAATCATTGGTTTTGCAGTTATTAATCACATGTGATTGATGTAATAACTATAAGTATTCAACTTGTATTCCCCCTATTAAAGCATTTAAAACATTTAAAAGTATTTCAAAGGTTAGTTAAAGGGGTATGAACTCACTTGTGGTGAGTGGATTGGATTCAAGTGTCGGGTACGGTTCTAGGTGACGTATGAAGACTTGTACACACGCACGAGCCTAGTTATCATATAATGAACATATATATATAACTAATTAGCCAATTTATAACTAATAAATTAAGTTGGGACACCCTAGAACATGAAAACACTTTGTTTCAAGTGTTAAAGATCACAAGGATTGCATCCAAGTGTTGGTAGGGTAAAACTAGTGTGTTTGGAGTCCAAGGGTAAACTCCCTTGGAGTTTACGGTTTTGATGGTCAAGACCTAGGGAGTTTACGGCAGTAAAATCTAGTCTTAAGGCTCAAGTGTTGTTTTATGATTTAGCAAGCCTTTTGAAGCAATTCTACTAAGTGGTTTGGCCTTTGGAAAGGACTAGGGCAACAAAACACCTCCTTTGAGGAGTTTACGGCCTAATGGCATTTTCCTTTGGGTTTACTACCGTAAACCCTCATGAGGAAGGTTATAGCCATGTTTTCAAGTCCCTAACACAATTAGGTAAGTGTATGTGCTAGTTTCTAAGCCTAAGGAAGGAAAATAACCCATTTAGACACACTTTAGGGTGTTTACGGTTTTGGGAGATCCCCAAACCGTAAACACCTATAAATGTTGCATTTTGGTGTTTTTCAAGGCTTAGATACATCAGAGGAAGGTTTAATCAATTCATGGAAGGCTTAAACATCAAACTAGGGCTTAGATTAGGACTTCGGCACACTTTGGTGCACTTTATGGTGTTTACGGTCCAAGCATCTCCTTGGACCGTGAACACCTATATCCTTGTGTTCTTGACAAATTTCCTTGATATTCAAATGTAATACTAGCTTAAAATCACTCAAGGATGAAAGCACTTACTATTAGAAGGCTTGATTTGAGCTAAAAGGCCAAGAACACTTAGTGTGTGTTCTTGGTATTCTTGGTGTTTTGAAAATCTAGCCAAAATACAAATATGGTTGGATGATTAGATGTATGAACACTAGATTAAGTGTTTTACTAACTTAAAAAGGTTAGAACACTTTAAAGATTGAAGATTTGAAGTTAAATCTTGGATGGTATTTGAGAGAATATTTGGAGTTTACTCTTTTGACATTTAGGGAGTAAACACAAATGACTAACTTCATGGGGAGTAAACTCATACGTAGGTATGAGTTTATGGTTTTGGGTGATTTCTCAACCCAAAATATAAAAGTTTGGCCGGGTGTTTCTAATACGCGAAGTGTTTGCGGTTTTTGAAATTCAAAACCCGAGACAACACTTTCTTTCACCCGTTCGTTTAAAAATAATATTAAAATAATCAAACGAACTTTATATTTCTTTAAAATAAGAAATAAATACATTAACTTATGATACGAAGTGGTTGTCTTTTAGGGTTTGACCGAATGAAAATTTCGGGTTGTCACATCATCCCCCTGTTAAGGGAATTTCGTCTAGAAATTAAAGTCTAAGCAAATAAAGTAGTTACAATTAACTAAGCAAAAAGATGAGGGTATTTCAGTTTCATCTGATCCTCACGCTCCCAAGTGAATTTCGGTCCTCGCTTGGCGTTCCAGCGAACCTTCACTATTGGGATACGGCTTTGGTTCGTCTGCTTAACTTCTCGGTCCATGATCTCTACTGGTTCTTCCACGAAGTTGAGGCTCTCGTTGATCTCGATCTCGTCGAGTGGGATTACAAGAGTCTCGTCGGACAAACACTTTTTCAAGTTAGATACGTGGAATGTGGAATGTACGTTACGAAGTTCGTCGGGTAGATTGAGTTTGTAAGCTACAGGGACGATTCTTGCGAGAATCTCGAAGGGCCCTATATATCTTGGATTAAGCTTCCCACGCTTACCGAAGCGTATCAAGTCCTTCCAGGGTGAGACTTTAAGAAGGACTCGGTCTCCCACCTGGAATTCCAAAGGTTTCCTTCGCTTACCAGCGTAGCTCTTCTGTCGGTCTCTAGAGGCTTTCAATCGTTCACGGATCTAAACGATCTTCTCTGTCGTTTCCCGAATGATTTCCGGGCCTGTGAGAGTACTGTCAGAAACTTGCCCCCTAGCTAATTGGGTATCACCCACTTCCGCCCAACACAGAGGGGATCTGCACTTTCGGCCATAGAGGGCTTCGAATGGAGCAGCCTTGATGCTCGTGTGATAACTGTTATTGTAGGAAAACTCGACAAGGGGTAAATGAGTATCCCATGCCTTTCCAAAGTCAATCACATAGGCTCTCAACATATCTTCCACTGTTTAGATGGTCCTCTCACTTTTTCCGTCGGTCTGTGGATGGTAGGCTGTGCTCATGTCCATCCTTGTTCCCAGGGAATGTTGTAGCGATTTCCAGAATCTTGAGGTGAACCTACTATCTCTATCGAAGATAATGGATATAGGTACACCATGTAGTCGTACGATTTCCCTAATGTATGTTCTCGTAAGTTTCTCCATCTTGTCAATTTCTTTGATAGGCAGGAAGTATGCAGACTTGGTCAATCTATCGACAATGACCCATATGGTATCAAGTCCACCCGTTGTCTTGGGTAACTTGGTTATGAAATCCATAGTGATCCGCTCCCACTTCCATTCTGGAATCTCTGGTTATTGTAGTAAACCGGAGGGCTTTTGGTACTCGACCTTAACCTTTGCGCAAGTAAGGCATTTACTTACGAAGGTAGCAATCTCTGCTTTCATATTAGGCCACTAGTATAACTTTTTAAGATCCAGATACATCTTATCTGAACCTGGGTGGACGGAATACCGAGTGTTGTGTGCCTCTGCCATGACCAAGTCTCGGAAACCACCGTGTCTCGGTGTCCAGACCCGGTTCATGAAATATAAGGCTCCGCCACCCTTTGCTTCTAAATTTTTATCCATTCCTCTTAGGGATTCACTCGTCACATTTTCAGGTTTCAAGGCTTCAAGCTGGGCCGCCTAAATTTGCTTAGACAAGTGTGAATGGATAGACATTGTCAATGACTTGACTCTTCGACCAGAATATTCCTTCCGACTTAGGGTGTTTGCTACTACGTTGGCTTTACCCGGATGATAACGAATTTCGCATTCGTAGTCACTGAGTAGCTCGACCCACCGTCGTTGTCTCATGTTGAGCTCCTTCTGATCGAATATGTGTTGTAAACTCTTGTGGTCAGTAAAGATAGTGCTTTTCGTTCCGTACAAGTAATGTCTCCAGATCTTCAGAGTAAACACAACTGCTCCTAGCTCAAGATCGTGGGTCGTGTAGTTAACTTCGCGTGTTTTCAGCTGTCTCGAGGCGTAGGCGATGACCTTACCTCGCTGCATCAGAACACACCCGAGCCCTTGATTCGACGCATCGCAATAGACTATGAAGTCTTCTATCCATTCGGGGAGGGATATTATCAGTGCGGTGCACAAAGCTCGCTTGAGCGTTTGGAACGCTCTCTCCAGTTTCTCTTCCCAGTCAAAGGCCACGCCTTTCTGGGTCAGTGTTGTAAGAGGTTTCGCTATTCGGGAGAAGTTCTGTATGAACCTGCGGTAGTAGCCAGCGAGACCTAGATATTGACGAATTTCTGTAGGCGTCTTTGGTGCTGACCAGTTCTCAATGGTCTTAATTTTGGATGGGTCCACGTGGATTCCCTCTTCGCTTACCACGTGTCCTAAGAATTCGACTCTTCGGATCCAAAATTCACATTTAGAGAACTTCGCATAGATCTTCTCCGCTCGTAAGGTTCCTAGAACTTGTCGCAAATGATCTCCATGCTCTTCCTTACTTCGGGAGTAGATCAGGATGTCATCAATGAATACAATGACGAACTGATCCAAGTAAGTTCGGCATACTCTATTCATTAGATCCATGAAAACTGTTGGCGCATTGGTCAATCCGAATGGCATTACCACGAACTCGTAGTTTCCGTAACGAGTTCAGAAGGCTGTCTTCGGAACATCCTCCTCTAGCACTCGTAACTGGTGATATCCGGATCTTAGATCAATTTGGGAAAAGTAGTTCTCCCCTTGCATTTGGTCAAATAAATCGTCTATGCGTGGCAGAGGGTAACAATTCTTGACCTTTAGTTTGTTGAGTTCTCTGTAGTCGATACACATACGGAATGATTCGTCTTTCTTCTTAACGAATAAGACCGGTGCTCCCCAAGGCGAGAAACTTGGTCTTATAAAGCACTTGCTGAGCAGTTCGTTAAGTTGATCGGATAGGTCCTGCATCTCTGCTGGAGCTAATCGGTAGGGCGACTTGGCTACTATGGTAGCTCCTGGGACTAAGTCGATTCTGAACTCGACCTGTCGTTGCGGAGGTAATCCTGGTAGCTCTTCTGGGAAGATGTCGGGAAAGTCGCTCACTACTAGAATGCTCTTTAGTTCTTTCGTTTCGAGGCTCGTATCGATGACGTGAGCAAGGAATGCATGGTATTCTTTACGCAGATACTTATGTGCTTGAATACTTGATATAATACGAAGACTCGCACCAGGTTTGTCGCCGTAGACGATAAGAGTTTTGTTGGACGGGAGGTTTAGACGGACTGCTTTCTCATAGCACATGATGTCGACGTGATGAAGACTTAACCAATCCACGTCGATGATAACGTCGAAGCTTTTTATTGAGACCGGCATAAGGTCGATTGGGAATGAATGGCTATCTAGAGTTAGGATACAACCTAAGTATATGCTATTCGTGCTTTCAGTTTTTCCATTAGCCATTTCTAATGTGATTTATTCTTTAAGTATGTGTGGTTGTTGTTTAAGCATGCGAGCAAATTTATGGTTCATAAAGCTTCGCTCCGCTCCACTATCGAACATAATGCATGCATAGGAGTTATCGAGGAGGAACGTACCAGTCACCACTGTCGGGTCAGCAACTGCTTCCCCATGCCCAATTACTAGTACCCTTCCTACTCCACCATCATTCTTCGCTTTGGGGCAGTCCCTCTTATAGTGGCCCGCCTCGCCACATCCATAACGGGTCTGGCTCACGCTAGAGCCGGGGACTTGGGTAATCGGCCTCGCCGGAGATTTACGGAAACGGACTGTGTGTCCTTTCCTGTTGTAGTTAGTGCACTGCATTTCACGGCAGGGGTCGTTGTGGTGCTAATTGCATTTGCCGCACTTAGGCAAATTTCCAGCATACTGTCCCACTGGAGCAGTAGCAGCAGCAGGGCTTGTTGCGGCATTCCCTGCCACAATTTGCTGCTTTTTGGCAGCTCGCTGTTTCTTCTTCTCCTCCCAGAACATCCGCTTAGTGTCAGCGGGTTTGGAGGGTTCCAAGATGTCTAGGGTTGTTGTTGTTGCAGGGGTTTTGACTCCATGGTCAATGAGTCGCTGTGCCAGTCGCTTAGCACTGTCGAAGGTAGCAGGGTTTGATGATAGGAAATTCCCCTGATACGGAGGCACTAGCCCCCATATGTACCTTTCGATCTTTTTCCCTTCAGTGGGAACCATATTGGGGCAGAGGGCCACCAGCTCGCTGAATCTGGCGGTATATGCGACTATGTTGGTGCCCTTCATGGTTAGGCTTCAAAGTTCCTGCTCCAATTTCTGGATTTCGCCCCTCGGGCAATATTCCTCAATCATGAGGTCCTTCATGGTTTCCCAACCCATGTCATTCGCTACTACGAGAGTTCGCGCTTTAACGTGGCCGTTCCACCATGTCAGGGATTTTCCTTCAAAGGTGCATGCGGCATATTTGACTTTGCTCGCAGCAGGGCATGAACAAATTTCGAAGACGGATTCAGTCTTCTCGAACCATTGCGAGAGGGCAATGACTCCGCCGGTTCCCTGAAAGGACATCGACTTACAGTTGGTGAAATCCTTGTAAGAGCACTCTCTCGAGTGCACAGGGATTTCAACAGGAATAGAGTTAACAGGGGTTCCACCTCTGCTGGCATCAGTAGAGTGATATTGTGCCATGGCAGTTGCCACTACTGCAGCTACGGTAGCATTCAGGGCTGCAGTATCGATGACCGGAGGAGGAGGTGGTGGAGGTGCAGGGTTATTCCTGGGAGATTTGCGAGGAGGCATCTTTCAGCTATAAGTTTATAAAGATAAACAAAATGGTAAGAATCAATTGTAAGTGGGGTGAGAGTGACACATGGACTAACTAACCATAGCCCAACAGTTGAATGAGTGTTTGAGGTCACAACGAGGAAGATTAATGGGAAAACACAAGCGTACAGATTTTTCCCACAGATTAGATAACTGTCTAAAATACTGGTATTATCGATGTAATAAGTTTCAGGGAAAATCGACCTAACAGTAGGTCTTACATCATACCATACGGAAATCTTGACAGATCTTAGATTCCAAATTAGAGTACTGAAAGTTAGGAATATTTTACAGACAAGTGCTACTTAGAGCATAGATACTAAGGGCTAATCCTTAACCAAAAGATAACGATGTACTAGACATCTCCTAACGGCGATGGGAATTCCTCGGGCGAACCCTGAGGTCTGTCACTTGACGAAACACCTCTTGAAGTTGTCGCTCATGAGCCCTCTGACGGGCTCGAAGTTCCATGACTTCAGCTCAAGAGGCAGCCAGCTGCTGCTGAAGTGCCTCATTGGTTCTCCTGGTCCTTTCCATTTCTTCTTCCAGACGGCGGATGCTGACTGTGTTGACACCAGAGTTGGCATCAACCTCCATGACTCAGTCGATAGCTGCTCGACCTTGTTCACCATTTTGAGCTATCCTGCAGATAATGACGGGCAGAGCTCGATCCGCAGAGCCACCTTCACTGAGGTTGTAAAATCTTCGGTCCCCAAAGTAAGGTAAGGGTTGACCCTGTTCATCACTCCAGTGATTCAAGTTGGTTGCCCACAAAGGTGTAGGACCTAGAATAGCTGGTCGGGGGGTTATTGTTTAGGACTTGACCTACTGGCGGTAGGTTGTTGACTTCAGGCTCAGAGTCGGATCCGTTAGAAAAGCCTTCTGCGAGGTGATCATCCAAAGGGATTGGATGCTCATCTTTGGGCTCTTCTTCGATCCACCCAGCATTGCCTTCGTTGGGAAAGTACGGGTCGCCATGATGGAATCCAACCATTTAATCTACGCGAGAAGAGAGGTATAAGAATCTAGTGTATAAATAGCTTGTAGTAGCACAAAATACTCCTATAGTATTTTAAGTTTAAGATCTACTATTCTCTTTTTGGTATTGTTGGTAAGTTTTTAGACTTGTTAACATATCACAACCTTTCTAGGGCATATGCTAATCACTCCTCGGACCAGCATAGTTGATCAGGCTATGCCATTCCCAGGACTGGCCATACATCCCCAAGCTCACTTGTGATATTTAACAATCGCAATACTTTTGTTCTTGTCATTGTGACACTGATTTTAGTATGAATGCAGACTAGTATATTTAATCAAATATTTTAATATTTAAAGTATAGACTCTTGGTCAGAGTGTTTTAATCCCCAAATGGGTTTATAGTTTAGTATATCTTTTATGGATTGATATACTCAATTCACTATAAACAATGCTCTGATACCAATCTGTCACACCCCAAAACCAAGAACGGCGGAAACGTTCTGGGGCGGAGGACGTCATGTAAAGTATCACAACATAGTATAACAGTAAATAAGCAAACAACATCATCCATTGCATTAAATATATAATTTTAATACAAGTGTGTTCTATACAGTTATAGACACCAAAAAGTAAATCAAAATAATTAGATGAGTCTTGAATGCGCTCCATCTTCTCAAAAGCTGACCTCGGTACCTGTCTACTGTCGACCTGAGAATACAAGTTATTTTGAAAGAGTTTATCAGCATTAAGCTGGTGAGTTCATTAGTATTTTAGTGTCGGTGTTTGTTATCAAAATGTTTGAACATGGTTTTAAGTATGAGTTTGTAAAAGGTATGTAAATTTTTGTAAGTGTTTGTAAAAGTTTGAATCTCCTAGAAAAACCTATATTTTCTATTAAAGTAGCCTTCTACCAAGGCATAACTGTTTCGTATGTTCGTTTGTTGTAAAAGTGTGTAATTTCCCAAATGTAACTATCATTATCAAAATATAGTTTGTACATTAATGTCTAAGTGAAATAATCACTAAATATATGTAAAGTGAAATAATCACTAAATATATGTAAAGGGTAAATTAACGTATTCATGTATATGTAATGTAATGTTACTCGTTCTAGTATCGTTGTATATGTTCTCTTTCTAGTATAGTTGTATATGTTCTCCTTCTAGTATAGTTGTATATGTTCTCCTTCTAGTATATTTGTATATGTTCTCCTTCTAGTATAGTTGTATATGTTCTCTTTCTAGTATAGTTGTATATGTTCTCTTAGTAATAAGTATTGACTCATGAATGAACTGACTCATTGATCTAGCAATAGTATAAGTATGATCCTGTGTTACCCCGATGGTAACTTACTAACGATGTAACTAGTACGTATAATCATGGAAGAACTTTTATGACTATATATGTACACATGATATATAATTAATATTGAAACGACCTTCGGACGGCTACCCGATAATCCACCAGACCACATCCAAATCGAGGAAAAGGAAATAGGGCGGACGGCCTTCCTAAGCCTTTTAAACATTGCTTATATAACTATACATATACGGGCATGCAATTTATAATAAGTATAACAAAGGTTAAGTAAAAGCATTTGATAAGTAAAAGAGTTTTTAAAGTAGTTTGAAGTAAAACAGTTTGAATAGTAATAAAATCATTGGTTTTGTAGTTATTAATCACATGTGATTGATGTAATAACTATAAGTATTTAACTTGTATTCCCCCCTATTAAAGCATTTAAAACATTTAAAAGTATTTCAAAGGTTAGTTAAAGGGGTATGAACTCACTTGTGGTGAGTGGATTGGATTGAAGTGTCGGGTACGGTGCTAGGTGACATATGAAGACTTGTACACACGCACGAGCCTAGTTATCATATAATGAACATATATATATATATAACTAATTAGCCAATTTATAACTAATAAATTAAGTTGGGACACCCTAGAACATGAAAACACTTTGTTTCAAGTGTTAAAGATCACAAGGATTGCATCCGAGTGTTGGTAGGGTAAAACTAGTGTGTTTGGAGACCAACGGTAAACTCCCTTGGAGTTTACAGTTTTGATGGTCAAGACCTAGGGAGTTTACGGCAGTAAAATCTAGTCTTAAGGCCCAAGTGTTGTTTTATGGTTTAGCAAGACTTTTGAAGCAATTCTACTAAGTGGTTTGGCCTTTGGAAAGGACTAGGGCAACAAAACACCTCCTTTGAGGAGTTTACGGCCTAATGGCATTTTCCTTTGGGTTTACTACCGTAAACCCTCATGAGGAAGGGTATAGCCATGTTTTCAAGTCCCTAACACAATTAGGTAAGTGTATGTGCTAGTTTCTAAGCCTAAGGAAGGAAAATAACCCATTTAGACACACTTTAGGGTGTTTACGGTTTTGGGAGATCCCCAAACCGTAAACACCTATAAATGTTGCATTTTGGTGTTTTTCAAGGCTTAGATACATCAGAGGAAGGTTTAATCAATTCATGGAAGGCTTAAACATCAAACTAGGGCTTAGATTAGGACTTCGGCACACTTTGGTGCACTTTATGGTGTTTACGGTCCAAGCATCTCCTTCGACCGTGAACACCTATATCCTTGTGTTCTTGAAAAATTTCCTTGATATTCAAATGTAATACTAGCTTAAAATCACTCAAGGATGAAAGCACTTACTATTAGAAGGCTTGATTTGAGCTAAAAGGCCAAGAACACTTAGTGTGTGTTCTTGGTATTCTTGGTGTTTTGGAAATCTAGCCAAAATACAAATATGGTTAGATGATTAGATGTATGAACACTAGATTAAGTGTTTTACTAACTTAAAAAGGTTAGAACACTTACAAGATTGAAGATTTGGAATTAAATCTTGGATGGAATTTGAGAGAATATTTGGAGTTTACTCTTTTGACATTTAGGGAGTAAACACAAATGACTAACTTCATGGGGAGTAAACTCGTACATAGGTATGAGTTTACGGTTTTGGGTGATTTCTCAACCCAAAATATAAAAGTTTGGTCGGGTGTTTTTAATACGCGAAGTGTTTGCGGTTTTTGAAATTCAAAACCCGAGACGACACTTTCTTTCACCCGTTCGTTTAAAAATAATATTAAAATAATCAAACGAACTTTATATTTCTTAAAAATAAGAAATAAATACATTAACTTATGATATGAAGTGGTTGACTTTTAGGGTTTAACCGAATGGAAATTTTGGGTTGTCACAGTCGTTCCCTCAACTCGACAAGTCCACTCACTGAGTGATTACGGGCAACTTCATACTACTCGCCGAGTCTGTTCTTCAGACTCAGCGAGTTCATGCCATGCATAAACTCAAAACCACTTCTAAGTTCAGATCTGTTGCATTCAGTCATAGATCTGGCCTCCCCAAGCATGATAATCACGTAAAGTCCAAACCTTGATGCTCAAACAACATCTATTTGCTCCTATATGATGTTTTGGCCCCATAACTCATAACCCATGGTCAATACTCCTATGAATCCTCAAAAAGCTTGAGGAATAAAGCTTCTCTGGACCTCTATGGATCCCATTCCAAGTCTCATCACAAATAGGGATGAAATGGACATCAAATCTAACCAACAAAGAGCTCAAGAAACCCTAGACCTCCATGTTCATCATAACAACAGAAAGGGAGCCAAAATATTACCTCCAAAGTGATACTCTAAGCTCCAAATTCGAAGAGTGTCCAACTCCCTTGCTTCCTCTTAGCTAGAACCTCCTTTGCCTTGCCAAACAATGCTTCAAAGGTTAACAATGGCCTTCTCTCTCTCCCAAAATGCTCAAGATCTCTTTAGGGTTTCTCTCTAGGTTGGTGGCCGCAAATGACGGCCATAAGCCCCTTTAAATAGGCCTCAAACCCTGGAAATTAGGGTTTCATTAAACAGCGTGGACTCGCCGAGTCCAGACGCGAACCCGCGTACAAAAACCGCGATCCTACTCGGCGAGTTTAGACTCCAACTCGCCGAGTCTCCTCACAACACCAAAAAATAAAAGAATAAAAAAATATCTGGGAATCCGGATGTTACATATATATATATATATATATATATATATATATATATATATATATATATATATATATATATACCAAGCGACGGGTACAAATAGTTTTTTCAGAAATGTCAACTTACAATGAGCATTCAAATGGTTTTCTTTCTATTTTAGTTCCAACCTAAATTACCGATGTAGACTTTAATAAAGTAAAACAACCTCCTTTTTTTTACCAATATAGACAACACACTTAACCATAAGAAATATACTTACATCTATTTACCGATAATAGAATAATTGTAACTCTTTTATTTATACCAAAAATAACAATATCTAAATTACTATAGTAACCTATTTACATTGATATTATAGGTCATTATAAATAGTTATTAAATTAAGTATTTTTTTAGTTAATTATGTTTTGATACTTGGGATTTAAGTATGTTTTCACTTTTAATTAGGGGTGAGCAACGGACCAAACCCGAACCAAACTGGTCTAAAGACCGAAAACTCGAAACCTGAAATTCATGAATTACCTTAACCAAAAACCAGGCCGTTTAGGATATGCCGATTCCAATTTGAGTCCAGTCCGATTCCAGGTCACCTACCGAGTTTCGGTTTTTGGCCCGAATTGTATCATTTGTTAGGCTAAATATTTGTTTGGACCATTTGTTTTGGGCTTCATATATAATAACACATGTAATAACCATGTAGCAGACAAAGTTTATAATTTTATTATAAACTAACAATATAAGCTATTGATTTTTAAAATAGATATCAACTGGAAATAGTCATTTTTATACAATAATTTGTAATTTGAAGTGAAGAATTATGAAGTTCAAAGAAATTACACAAGTCACAAATGGACACCATTATATTTCACTTTGCATTTTTTGTAAAAACAATACTTAAATTATGTTTTGACATTAACTACTTAAATTTGTTTTTGTAGTTAGGCCCTTAACTATAAAAACAAAGATGGATTGAACTTCATATTACCAAAATATTATACTAAATCCAAGAAATATCAATAATTTATATTTTATTTAGTGATCAGAAAATGAAACAATAATTTTTAAATACCAAGGGTGAAAGGTGTTTCATGGTTTGGTTTGACCGGTTTAGTTCTCAAATATAATTTTACTTATCTTGTGTGTTGTCGTCGATCACCAAGGAAGAAACAAAATAAATTGTTTTTGTGTTGTTGTGTATGGGAGGGGAAAAAATTATGCCTTATCAAATATATGATCCATATATGCTACAACCTATGACCTATAAATTTCAATTAAAAGTCAAAGTATTTTGGACCGGTTCGGTCCGGGTTTTAACTGAAACCCGAATTTCACAAAAAAATGGAACCGATAACTGGGTCGTTTATAGGCATTTCCGATTCGGTTCGGTTCGGTCCGGTCTCGGTTTTTTTCTGGTCCGGTCCGATCTGACGGATTTACGGATTTATTACGGTTAAACCTAAATCAAATTCTTAATCAAAACCCATACATATAAAAACCTTCGACTTAATAGAAACTAAATTTTAATACAATGTTTGTCTTTTTTTTTTTTCGTTGGACATTACACGTAAAAATTGAGGTTACCATTAGGGGTATAAGTATTCTAAAATCTCAAACTTATTACAAATAATAATACTAAAGGTATAAGTATTCTAAAATCTCATATTTATTACAAATAATAATACTAAACTTATGAATAATGGAAAGTTCAAAACTTAACCAACGTTTTAAAAATTATATATGAATAATGAAAGTTCAATGAAATTAATTTTGGAATCAAAGTCAATTAAGTCTCACATAAGTTATTATTACAATTCCCTAAGATTGGTTCTAAGATAAAATATATCATTTATCCATATAACATTGAGTTAAAAAAATTTGGAATCCAAACTGTTTGTATTAATATTCCCACAGATTTTGCATAAAAGAAAGAGTAGTGCATGGATCATTTATCCATATAGCATTTAGTTAAAAAAGGACACATGGCTCATATGAAAAGAAATATGGCATATTAAAGAAGAGACCTACAATATCTCGAATCTTGGTGGAATTTTGCAGCGAACATTAGTGATCATACAACCCCTCTCTTACAACCTGAAACATAAAAATACATTTAATCGAACTACTGATTTGCACTTGTTGAAGACCATACCATACCTAATAAAATAGAAAAGAAAACCTTGACAAATGAGAAGCTTTGTCAATACAAACAATCAAATTTAGAACCATTAATTCCTATTTTCAAGTATTTATAACCTCAAAAAAACAGTGAGAATATATATAAACCAGTTTAATGGACAAAAGTTAGTTTGCATGTGTTCAAATTTCCACAAAACCTTTAAAAAAATTAAAAATAAGATTAACGGATAAAGCGAACCTTAGAACATTCCTAACAACATTGCCTTTGAACTCCAAAAAAAGAATCTATTAGAGGGGGAAATGAAGGATATTTTGTTCTACCATAGAAAATTATTTGATTCTTGCCTTTCAAATAATTTCCATGATACACAAGAACAATCATTTTTTTAGGATTTAATGATCTCTAAGAGCAGATTCACCCTTTTCTTTTATCTTTTATAAATGATCTGTTGGTCCAGTCATTTGATTTGGTAATAGTAATAAAAAAATAACAAATAGAAAAGAATAATGGTTTGGGCTGTGTATCTACGCCAATCTACGGTATAAAAGAATGTTCCATCGGAACAATTATTTATTTCAGGGTACCTTTCTCTTTTTTTTCAAAAGGGGGAGGCGGTGTGGAGAGAAATGGCAAGAAGATATTGCAACATTAATTTAGAAGAATTAGTTTCAAACATTTAGAACCTCTAAAAAATCAGAGAAACATAAAGGACATTAAATATGTTTTGACCTTCAACATACTTTATTATAAACAAAATAAATAGAACTTTAATGGTTTTAATTTGCTATTGGGCCACACAAACAAAAAAAAAACACTTTTATGGTTATATCATGCTACATACCACATACAAAAATGCTTTCTTCTATTAAAAACAAGATCACATGAAAAAGACTCCATGGTATCCTGGAGTCTCATTACAGTAGAGTGACAGAAAAAAGTTGCTTCTATTATAAACAAAATCACTTGAATAAACAAAAAAGTTGCTTCTATTTAGGGTACAAATGGTCATTTTAAAATACTAATTAAAAAAATTAACTATTTGACCAACAAAAAATAGATTATAAATATATCAAGTTAAAATGGTCACTTTAAAATGACATTGCATTTTCAGAACTGTTATAGATGGCATTGTACTTTCAGAATTGGTACCTTATTTGATGGTTATTGATTCAAAAACACTCTTAAAGATCAAGAACTCAATAGCAACTCTGGCAATCTGGTTAAATTTTCTGCAAATCAAGGAATACAGCAATTACCAACTCATGATTATAAACTCTTATATATGTAATTATTACAGGTGGCGTGTTTGGTGCAGGTAAATTTCCACTTCTAATAGTGTGTTTGTCATTCCTGTCATCAACTTCTCAAAGCCTAATATAAGCCATTTTACAAAACAAATCTCAACATGAATTCCTTTTTTGTGCAAAATCTTCTTTTTACACTTAAAAAGTTATTAAAATATTTTTATATTTTAAATAAGTTACTTGAAGCCAGTTGTCTAACAACATCCTTGATAAAAAAATGGCATCATCATCTCTTTCATAAGAAAATTATTCAGAACTCTTGTTTTTATTTTTGTTTTTCATGGAGCTTGACCTTACATCCTCGATGTTAAGGTCTAGTGTATCAACATTTGTGGGAACTAATATCTGTGACTTAACTAAAATGAATTGATTCAGAACGCAATCTATTTCTTGAGAACCTAATATATGTGACTTATCTACATGAACGACTGTTGCCCCAAAATTATGATCAATAAGACATGTCAACAAAATAGCTACATCAGCATCACACAACATTTACATAATATCATATCACATTTCAGTTTTTTTTGTCATGAATGATTTAAAATATACCTGAGTTTTGGCGATTTAACCCCTTATATTTTGGTTCAGCTGAAGCATGAAGTCATTTCTCATCTGGGGGATTTTGACAACTTTACCCATGAACAACTGAACATAGAACATATTAAAGACTCTAATGCATGAAAATAGAAAATATGGAATAAGTCAAAGTTGAGTTGACTTTACAAAGAGATGGTTGGTATGTAGAAAAATAATAGGATGTCTCCTAGCTGCAAAAATCACGATCGGGATTAGTATTAGGGATTAAAATCGAGATAGAGAGTAAGGATTAGGGCCCGATGGTGGTGCAAAAAAAATATCTCAAAATCATGAACAATAGGAAATACTTGCAACTGAAATCGATTTTGAAGCCAATTCAAGGTTCTTTGGCTGATTTCACCTTTTTGCAGTCGAATTCGCTCTTCTTAGCCATCAGCTTCCTGATATCCCAACCATTCTTGGTTCCTTGCACACAAGTAATGAGTAGATAAACAAAAATTGACAATTTCAACCTCTCATTTGTAGATTACTTACCAAACTCTGCATATCAAACAAAAAAAACACAAAATGAAAAACAGAAAAAAATAAAGTTAGAAATTTATCATAAAATCGCCTAAAAAACAAAGTTGGTCATAGAAATTGAGCAATAAAAAAAACCCAATGATTTATGAAATGTTATTCAACATTTTGTTTGATCAAAAATTCAAAATCGTGTTTTGTAAGTATGGAAAAATCCCCTCCCAACTGATGTACCTCTTAATCTGTGGTCAATCCCATCCATACAAGAAGAAGAATCATCATCTTGAGAAGAAATAACACAACTAATTAGATCTGAAATAGCTTCAATAACGTCATGAGAGAATTTTAGGTCTTCACTCTACGTGAGTGGTCTATTCTTATGGAAACATCAACAGTATGGTAGCGAAGAATGTGACTTCATCCATGGTTTATGGTAAATTTTTTTATAGAAGATGAGTGATGGTGTTGATGGATTATAGGGGGTTTTTTACAGAGAGAGGTGGCGATGGTGAGTAGTAAACCATGTTGACAGAACTAAGAGAGGAGATGTCATATAGATTGTATCTCTGTTGATCGATTCAATCGGCTGAATAATGTGAGAAAATACCGATTCAATTTTGACTTATTCATGTTTTTCGAAGAGTTTGTTAAGGGATGATACATTTAAGAGACACCCTTACTTTGACTTTTGACTTTTATTGACTAAATAAGATTTTCATGCATAAAATTGTTGTACATACTGCATAAATCTTTGTACCTCTTAAAATTCAGCAAAATATGATAAATGCTTTTTAAGGTATATATATATATATATATATATATATATATATATATATATATATATATATATATATATAGAGAGAGAGAGAGAGAGAGATAGACAGATGAGGGTTCAATTGAGAAGAAAAAAGGTTGAGAATGGAGGAACCATTCTCAACCAATCGTTTAATGAGCTTAAAGAACACGCGGTGGCAAACTTGTAAATAATCCAGATACATTAATGAGCGTTGACAAATTTGTAAATAATCCAAAATCATTAAACCGTCAGGGCACTTGAGTAATTTCATCACACATCAAATCTCGACAGAAAACCATCATTTCCCTCTTCGATACCCCATAACACGAAAACCGTTTGTAGAAGGATTCAATAACATAAAGGATTCTCAACATCGAGAATAAGAAAACGAAGAAAAATGTTTTCCAATGAAAGCATAAACAAAACCATTTCCTCGCTCTTGACTATGAAAGGTAACCATCAGCGTTTTTTTCTTTGATTTTTAACGATTTCTAGTCATTTCTAAAATTATCACTTGATTACTTGAAATTTTTCATAATCGTCGTTCATTATTAGTTGATTTAGAACTAAAAAATTTGTAGTCATACTGTTCATTCTTCAAACTAGGTTGTTTACTTCAAATTTTGTGATAATCGTTCATTCTCGTAATCTTCCTTCATTATTAGTTGATTTACTTGAAATTTTTGTGATAATCGTCCATTATTAGTTGATATATAAATGATTTTACATATTCTCTTCATTTTTCATACTTATTCACAACTTTTCTGTCAAAATATAAACATTACTTCACATTTCGCTTATGTTTTCTTAATATTAACTACTTACCCTTACAGAAACAACACCAACAGCGAAGCATACACATAAACGAAAAACAAAAACAAATCAAAAAGGTAATAAAATATGTATTCCATTTTGATCTGATTAACTTTATTCATATGTGATTGCCAACATTTACATGAGATTTTACATAAAAATACAACAGAAAATGAACATACTGAAGATAATTTTGGTTTGATATGTTTTGTGTACTTCTGAACACAAACAAAACTAAATTATATATATATATATATATATATATATATATATATATATATATATATATATATATTATATTCACATATAAATAGAACATAATTTGTTGTCATATATACGTTATTCAAATATGAATACAACAAAAATTACTTATACATGTTCTATTCACATATGAATATAACATACATATTCATATGTGAATAAAAAACATGAATATATATGGTTTATTCAAATATTCATTTGTGAATATTTATGTTGTATTCACATATGAATACAACATAATTTGTTGTCATATATAAATTATTCAAATATGAATAAAAAAATGACTTATATATGTTCTATTCATACATGAATATAACATATATACTCATATGTGAATAATATATATATATATATATATATATATATATATATATATATATATATATATATATAATTCAAATATTCATTTGTCAATATGTATGTTATATTCACATATGAATACAACATAATTTGTTGTCATATATTCATTATTCAAATATGAATACAACAAAAATGACTTATATATGTTCTATTCGCATATGAATATAACATATATATTCATATGTGAATAAAAAATTTGAATATATATGTTTTATTCAAATATTCATTTGTGAATATGTAAGTTATATTCACATATGAATAGAACATAATTTTTTGTCATATATACATTATTCAAATATGAATACAACGAAAATAACTTATATATGTTCTATTCACATATGAATATAACATACGTATTCATATGTGAATAAAAAATATGAATATATATGTTTTATTCAAATATTCATTTGTGAATATCAAACTCATTTATCTTCTACTCACTATTGAATGAAAGTAAGAAGACTAACATTTCTGATAAAGATTCACCAACTATGAGAGAAACACGATCAATGCAGAAAAATCAAAAAGGTATAAATTACATATCATCTCTTTTATATCCTTGCTATAATTTATAAATAACTTGTATATCCCACCTATAATTTCGTATATTAACATATGAGTATAACATATATATATATATATATATATATATATATATATATATATATATATATATATATATATATATAACTGTTATCTTCATTTATAAAATATAAAATATTTTCTTTGTAAAATGTATTTCAAATTATTTATCTTCTACTCACTAGTTCATGAAGGCAAGAAGATTTGTATTTCTGATAAAGACCCTACAACAATGATAGAAACAGATTTGAAGAGGAAATATGCAAAAGGTACAAAATTTCTATCATATCTAATCTATTCGTATATGAATAAAATTCTATATCTTATTTATATTTTTGTAATTAATAAATATTAATAAATCAACGAGCATATGTCATATTCATATATCAATAACTTATTCAAATATGATATGTTTTCATTTCCTAGATAAAAAAGAAACTAAAACACCAAAGAAAGGAAAGCATCAAAGCAGAAAAAATCCATCAAAAAGGAAAACTCCTGAAAAACGACAACTACATGATTCAGACTCTGATTTTAAAAGTAGTCGTCCATCAAAGAAGGCGAAAAAAGGAGTCACCAATCAAGAAAGAGAAAAAAACCAGTGGTAAAGTAACTTTACACGATGAAAAACAGATGTTCACCAGAGTCATTATTATCTATAATCCTTGGGTTGAGCAAAAAACAAAAAGAATGTATAAGATCTATGGGTTTTAGAAGTTTGCTAAAAATGAAAATCACAGATATATCATTGAAGCTGGGATTTTATATTCTTCAAAAACTTGATTATGAGAGAATACTGATAGATGTTGAAGGAGTGGAACTGAAAATAACAACACAATCTGTTCATGACATGTTGGGCATTCCAAAAGGTGGAACCAAACTTACACAACTGGATCAATGGCCTAAAGATGATACTAGTTATGATGAATGGAAGCAACAATGTCTAGAAGGATCAATCATCCGATTGAATGCGATCAAAAAAGTTATTGTTAGTACCACATAAGTTGATTTCAATTTCAAATTGAACTTCTTAGTTCTTTTTGTCGACACATTTTGTCAGTCAACATCAATGGGAAGATACAACCTATTTCCTTTGAGTTATATTTCAAGAAAAACAGATATCAGTAACATAGACTGGTGCAGCTATGTTTTGAACTATCTTGTTAGAACAAAGAACTCATACATACCATACTCAGATAACAACTACTTTGTTGGACCTTCAACTTTCTTGGTGGTAAGTTATTATAGTGTGTAAACTTAATTTTTAGTAATATTAATTATTCATAACTGAATAGCACATATTCATATATGAATAAGAAAAATATACTTGTTCACATGTAATTCTTTACATTACTTATTCATATATCAATAAGTAAAAAATAATATTACTTGTTCATATATGAATATATATATATATATATATATATATATATATATATATATATATATATATATTCATATATGAATAAGTAATGATTTGAATTACTTATTCATATATGAATATCAATTAGTTATCATTTACATTCAGTTGTTCTATGTTGATAACATCCACTCAAAAGCTTTAATGGTAACACATAAACGTCTAACAATTTGTTATTGGAGCTCAGAGAAGATTAGATATCGAGAGACATTTGAACAAGAAGAAGGTAGCTTTGGACTTGGAGAATTAAATTAAGAATTTGTTAATGAACAAGATCAAGGAGATACAGATCTTGAAGATGAAGATGAAGATGAAGTTGAACATGAAGATGATTCTGTTAAGGTAATTATTTTAAACATTTTAATAATATATGATTACATTAAATTATTATATTATTCTCTAATCATATTTCTTTTTATTACATAGGCATATGAATCAAAATTAGACAAAATGCTTAATAGTTTTGAGAAAATGAAAGAGAAGCTAAATTCAAAACTCAATGATGTGATAACAAAGTTCCCTGAAAAGGAAAGTTTTTGGATTTTCAAAGAAAATATGACAAATATAATTGTTGGAGAAAAAACTAAAAGTACAACACTTTTTGAATTTCCAAGTAATGAAACTATAGTTGAAGGTATCAATTTGACACCAATAATGGGTCAGAAAACAAATGATCAAAAAGACAATGAAGATGAAGAAGGAAATCGTAAAGAAGAAAATGATGATGATGGAAGTCAACCGGAAGTGGATTATTTGCTTGATTCAAATGAAGTAGAGAATGAAGGAATAAAGAATGATGAAGATAAGAATCAAAAAGAAGGTGGAATTGATGTAAAAGAGAAAGATGGAAAGAACAATGAAAATGACAATGTTCAAGAGAAAAAAGATGATGATGCTGAAGAAACAAATAGTCATTAAGAGACTATTCAACAAACTGAAAATGAAAATATGTTTGATAAAGTTGTTGACAACATTGTGGATAATGTCCTTGGAAATTGATTTTCAAGTTTAAATAGTCAAGAAGATGAAATCTGGAATGACCCTGAAATGAAAACTATTTAGGATAATATTGATATAGGTAAATTTTGACTTACTTTTATTTTTAAAAAATATATAAAAATATTAATACACAATAACAATTTTGTTTATTAAATTTTGACCAGGCTCACCAATGACTAGAAGTAAAACTAATACTCTAATCAGTCAAGTTATTCAAGGTAAGTTACTATCAACTTATTATTTATTCACTAATTAATTAATTAATTATATTTAATATATAATATTAAATGGATCTTGCAGAAAAGGGAAAATCAGAAGGTGTACATAAACAAGGAAAAGAAGTTGAAAAAACAAAGGGAGATGATACAGGTAAATGAATGATTTACAATATATTACAATATTTATATTGATTTTTTTAATATCATTGTTTATTTATAAGTGAATAATACACTATATAAATGATTAAAAAATATAAAATATTCATATATGATGTATATGTTTCAGGTAAGGAAAACTCTGAACATGGAAATAAAGGATGAGGAGAAGCTAAGAACATGAAAGATGGAGGTGCAGAAAAACAAACATAAATTGAGAAAGGAAATGCAGAAGATAGAGGTAAATAGTTGATTCACTAATAAAGGAATATAATAAGTTTTATTATTCACAAATGAATAACACAATATACGAATAAATAAAAAAATATAGTATTACTTATTCATAAATAATGATATGCATTACTTATTCATAAATGAAAACATTACTTATTCACAAATAAATTACTTAATCAAAGTTCTTTATCTTTCAGGAAAGAATAAGTCAGAAAATGAAAACAACAAAGGAGAAAAAGCTGACAAGACAAAAAGAAATGAAGGAGGTAACAATTTGGAAAAACATTTCAAAATATAAAAAAATATATTATAATTAGCTTACAACTATATATATGATAAATCTCCTGGCATGTAGATACTCATCCAAGCTTTAGTCTAGGTCTCAGTCAAGATTCAGATCAAACTTTAAGTAAAAAATCTAATGAATCTTCACCAAAAAAACCACTTACAAAGAAACAAATCAAAGACGACCATCAGAAGGTTGTATCAGATTAGCAAACAAAAATGTTCTTAATCCAAAACCAATCTATATAGCAATTCCTACTGAAGTAGGACCATCAAAGCATGATCTGGATGAACCAAGAGAGAAGAAGCTTGTCAATGCTTTCAAATGCAGAATAATAGACACAAAACCTAAATTGACACATCAGGAGAGTATTGTCTGTGAGTGGTTGTTCAACTTGCAAGGGAATACGCCGTAAGTAACTTTATTTTATAGACATTCATATATGATTATTATATATATGATAATGTATGACATTTTGATTATATATTTGTAAAGATGTGGTTGTCCAATCAAAATATGGTCAGATAACAGAAAGAGCAATTATGTAAAGTCTATATGCACGCACGGAGATTTTTGGAGAAGTTTTAGACACTTGGGTTGATTTACTTAACCACCAAGAACTGGGAATGGATTTTGGAAATTCACCATACAGACTCTTCTTGAAAGTTGGAGTTTATGTAAGTTTATGTTCTAACCTTAGTTTCTTCTTTATTCATAAATGAATACACCAATATGATGTATTCATTTATGAATCTTATATTTTTTTACAACTGAAATTCACATATGATTATACCAATATGATGTATTCTTTAAGATAATTATGTATAGTCAACTGAAATTCACATATGGTTACGTATTCATCTTTGAATAAAAAATAAAAAATAAATATTTATAGTATATACTTATGATTATTATACCAACACGATGTATTTATTTATGATTAACAATTTAGTCATCCTTTAAAAAAATATTGGTTACAGACTGCTTATCTAACTTCAACATTGTCTGATGACAGAAAGTATGAAAAATTCAAGGAGAACTTTCATGATAGTACCGATAGGTACAAAAAATCTTGAACATAAAAGATGTTGACATGGTATGTTAACTAAACTTTTTTATATATATTTTATCAACAAAATACTTACCATTATATACATAAAACAAGTATTCTTTCTAGTTGTTAGAAATGCTCACATTTTTGTGATTGTCTTCAACATAAAGAAACCATCAATTAAAATTCTGGACAACAGTGCAGTTGAGGGGGATTATGAAGGGAAATACAGAGTACTATTGAAAGCTTTAGTATGTACCCAATTCACAACAACATAAAAGAGCCAATTTATTACATATCTAACTTTTATTTTATTTAATGATCCGAATTTTTTTTTGTGAGATACTTTAAAGAAATAAACCATCCAAGAGAAAATGCAATCTTAAAAGAAAGTATCACACCTCAACGACTTGAAATGCCATGGAGAGCAGTTAAAAACAAAGCTGATTGTAGGGTCTTTGCAATGTGACATATGGAGACCTATATGGGACAACCACCCTCAAAGTAGAAACCAGGTCTTCATAAAGAAAGTGCAATTCAACAAACTACTTTAGAGAAGCTCAGGAAAATGTATGCACACCAAATGCTAACTTTTGAAATTAACATATTTAAGGCTAAGGTGTTGGATCTTGCTGAAAAATGTCAAAAAGTTGAATTCAAAGTGTGTATTGCTCATCCGTACAAGGCTATGCAAACAATTCAAAAAAGGTTAAAAGACTATTGATGATTGCTTGTGATGAAGTGTGATGGTATAGAACAGTTTGTGTTGAAGATTAATGAATTTGAAGTACATGTAAGATGATTCTGCGAAACAAGTTTTAGATGGTTTGTTAAATTTTATTGAACATCATTTAAATAGTTTGTGAAATTCTTATTAACAGGTTATATTATCTTGTGTTGAATAATTATGTAATAGAAACAACTTTGCTTATTTCTGTCAGTTTTTTATATTCAAATATTTTCAAAGTTTATTTCTGTTTATTCATAAATGGATACAAATATGATATATTCATTTATGACTAAGTTAGGAGTAATATGTCAGTATTACAAAGTTCATATATGAATATAACAAATTTCAGATATGAATATAACTTATTTATTAGTAGAAACAAGTTTTCTTATTTCTGTAATTTTTTATATTCAAATATTTTCAAAGTTTATTTATGTTTATTCACAAATGAATATGAATACGATATATTCATTTATGATTAAGTTATGAGTAATATGTTAGTATAACAAAGTTCTGATATGATCATAACATATACGAATATAACTTATTTATTAGTATAACAAAGTTCACATATTTGTATTCATTTATGCTAGATTTCAATATTATCTAAGTTTATTCGTAATTGAATACCAACATTGTATATTCATTCACCTTTAATATGTAAATAATAAAATCTTCAGTGATAAATGAATCCACATATTATGTATTCATTTATGAATAATTTACAAATAATATCTGTATTTCACATATAAATTTACCATATCAACATAACCTATTTAATATAACATATTTAAAAAAACAAATATGATATATTCATTTTAAAAGAACATATATTTCAAATATCAATTTACCATATCAATATAAATGTGTATTATTCATACATGAATATTATTGTTTATGGTTATTATCTGCATGTAATCATAAATGAATAAAACCAAAAAACATTAAAAAAAAAAAAACAAAAACCCTAACTGTCTTTTGTTGATTGAGCAATTGCAATTCTTACTGGACATGTACATAAATTGTGAGGAACTCGCTTTCTACATCCTGAACACATTCTATGTTCTTTTTTAGAATATTCATATACTACTTCAACTATACTTGGAATTCTTTTCTTGATTCCAGAACCTTTATTTCTTTGAACTTGAAGAACATGAATATTAATCTCTT
Organism: Lactuca sativa; assembly: GCF_002870075.4. Taxonomy (NCBI): domain Eukaryota; kingdom Viridiplantae; phylum Streptophyta; class Magnoliopsida; order Asterales; family Asteraceae; genus Lactuca; species Lactuca sativa. Next base: position 179,069,514 of record NC_056625.2, on the reverse strand, counting down.
TTGGAATAGGAATAGAAACACCCATAAGCTTGCATACGACTTCACCATCCGTCTTGCTTTTCAATCCAGCAAATGTATAATCACTTTCACTCTCAAATTCCTTCAACAATATCTGTTGTTTCTCAACAAACAAAGTCAATTTCTTTTTGTCATCTCTTACAATATCCAAACATGATTCAAAATTATAATATGAATCATTGACTAGCTTCACGTTCTCACAATCCCCTAAATCAGATTGAAGAGAACTAAAACGATAATTTCTTGATATCACATCCTTTCTCCATCTTTTCAGAATATACCTTTCAGGAATTTCTTTCACACCACATCTCATGATTATGGTAAAAGCATGTCTGCATAAAACACCCATACTCTTGAAATGTTCACAACTGCAATTTATTTCTTTCTCTTCAACTTTTATTTCAACCTGATACAAAAACATAATAAAAAAAATGAAAAAATAATTTAAACAGAAATTACACATTTACATTCATATATGAATACTGATATATGAACAATCATATATAAGTATTCATATATGAATATTACATTCTAATCATATACAATAATACATATTCATATATGAATAATAATAAATAAATATTCATATATGAAAATGTTTTAAATTTAAAATAATAAGAATATTCATTTATATGAATATTCTCATATTCATATATAAACATTACATTTTTCATAAAAAACTATTAAATTACCTTAAATTCAATTTTAAATTCGCTTTAAGTGTTGTTGTGTTGCACAATATAAACTTCCAACCAATCTTCAATACCAACATACGAGTATGTACAGAAAAAACTTGCTTTATATATTTCCTTTTGCACCTAAAAAAATAATGTACTTGTATAAACCTTTGACGCTTGTAGTTCTATTTCTCGAAGTGTTTGCATTTTATATGATGTTTTCTTTGAGGCCTTATCAAGCTCTCGTTGAGTATTCCTGTGCTTTTGAATGACAGTGTCGTAATTCATCATGAAATTCAAAAGTAAATTACCACTTTCTGAGTAGGTATTAAAGCATGAATTCATACTCTCTGACCTTGACCGTAGTCTTCATCAACCCACACATTGCAATATCATTAAAATATCCAGGTATCCCTGAATCACGTTTTGTAAACATGTCTCTAAACCATCTCGTGTCTTCTAGATTGAATTCCTTCATAAGCAAACCTATTTCACCTCAAATACATCAGGTTTCATATTAATGTCCCAAACAAGCTTCGAAAATGTTTTTCTAAAGGTTGTGTTCGTAAATAAATCATCTGATATATGTATTAAAACAAAAATAATATAAAATTCTATATTTATTCATTAATGAATAAATATGAATAAGTAAAATATCAATAAATATTCATAAATGAATAAACTAATATTTGAATAAATTACAATATTCATCTATGAATAACTAAATACTATCACACATATTTGAAATATATTAAAATAATACCTTGTTTTTCAACTTCTTCATTATATGCCACATACATAATCGGTGCTTTGAATTAGAAAAAACATCCTCAATAGCTTGTTTTATTGCAGCACCTTGATCAGTTAAAACAAGTGTTGGTTCTTTCCCATGAGTTTTAAGAAACGCTTTAAGCAACCAACAGTAGGACTCAATGCTTTCATTGTTTAGCAAAGCCGCTCCAATAGTAACTGATTTTTTATGATGGTCAATAGCAGTAAATGGAACAAAAACCATTCGATACCTAACACACACAAAAAAAAGTGTTCATTAAACTCAATTTTTGATGTATTCATAAGTAAATATAAAAATATTCATGTATGAATACAGTTATAGTATATGATTAGAATAATTTCAACAATAAATACTAAACATGAAACATAAAAGCTAAAATATTCATATATGAATAAGCAATAAAAAAGTATATAGAATAACTTACTTGTTTGTTTGGAAAGTCGCATCAAACGAGATAACATCACCAAATTCAACATAATATTCCTTCTCCATTTCATCAGCTCAAAACATACAGTCCAAAACATTATCTTGACAATTAAACTCAAATGAGTAATTTGGATAGTGAGCTTGACGGTCATTCATTGTGTTTACTATCATTTGGGCATCTTTATAACCTATAACCCTGTTGATATTTCTCCTTTAAGTTTTATAGTCAACTACTTTGGGCTTTACAAACTCATACCCACCTCTCAAACTTGCCCTCAACTTATGAGTCATAGTTGGGCCTATTTTTGATGTGGAAGCACGCACTATAAACTCTTTTTCTGAATATGATATTTGTCTCGCTTTTTTTAAATCACTTCTCTTCTCAAGTAGATGGTTGTGAAGTTCATCAAACTAAAAAACTTTATAATATGGAGTTTCATACACAGATTAAAATATAATCTTTGCTTGAGAACCAATAACTCTTGAATTTAAATTTCGTTTCCTACTAACACCACTTGTACCCAATGTGTCACAAGATTTATTTTTCTGTTTGCCACCACGATTACATATAACATGTTTCTTCTTTATAATCTTGTTATCAAACCTTAACTGCGTGCTCAGTCTCACATCAAAACCACCAATTTCAGCATACTCAGAATACATTTTGATGGCCAAATCTAATGATTTGAAGATAAAACCTTTAAATGGAATAAGTTGAACATGTACATCTATCTTATAAACATATTCTCCAATTATATCACCACAATACTGTGCATCATCTACTGAACTCGAAGATTCACCACCTAAAACATTATAAATCTAAATGAATCTAATAATGCATGAATAAAACAATCATATATGAATACATGAAATTCATATAAATAAAACAAAAAACAATGTATATTAATGGATTAATAAAACATTCATATATGAATACATAAAATTGATGAGGATTCAAAATAAATAAAATAAACATAACTTATTCATATATGAATAAAACGAACATAATAATAAATTTGAAATTACAATTATCACACGTTTATTCATATATGAATAAGTCAATAATTTATTCATATTAACATATTGATATGTCAATAAATGATAATCAACAAAATTAAAAACAACAAAATAATTCAATAAGTGATATCTTCAAAAAATGAGTTCTCAACATCTTCTTCTTCACTCTCACACATAGAAGAATACAAATCACCATCAATAACACTAGAATTTGACACAATAAACCAAATGATCTGTATAAATAAACAAAAACAATCTTAATATCGAATATATCTCACAAAAAAAAGGCATAAATATGAAAACCTAGTTAATTTCCAATATATCTCACCTCAACGTACAAAATATCTGAAAGAAACTTAAATCAACTCGATCAGATGATGCAATTAAGCAATCTCTCTCAGTTCAGAGGGTAAAAACCACAACGATATATCCGATTGAAAATTAAATCAGCTCCGATTTGAAATAAAGATCTCAAACTACATAACAAAAATCCGATGAAACAACTCCAATGCATATTTGAAACTTCAGCAAAAACAAAAATAATATACGTAATTCCAAACAAATTATATAAAGCAATAATGTTGATAATAAACTCCGATATATCCGATTCAAATGATATACATAACTGATCAAATCGGAAACTGAATACGAAGAAGAAAACTGAAACACAGATGCGAAACTTTACGATTAATGAAAAAAATACGTATAATTGCTAACGAGTTATATAAAGAAAAGAATATTGATAATGAATTCCTCATATCCGATTCAAACGAGCTAAATATATCATCAAATCGGAAACTGATAACAACAAACATGTAAGTTCAATATAAAAAAATAACTAATTTACAAAGATACCCTTAATGAAAAATGACACACACATTTTTTTTAAGATGTACATGTTAGATAAATGATTAGCTGAAAATGATTGTCCCATGTTCAATCTTTTTTATTTTTTCAAATTATTGCCCATATTTTAATGTTAATTTGAAGTCAAAACTAAATTTGATAATAATAATAATAATAATATGTTAATTTATATACGTTACACCAACATTATTCTATTTATATTATTCAAAAGTGCATAATACTAGAAAACCACGCAAAGTTTATGTGAGTACTCGTACTCGAAAGGATATCATGTTAAGGTAACATATCAAGGAGCAGCTATTGAATAGCATTGCATAATGCATTAATAGTTCCCCGTTGGTTGATTAATCAGTCGGTGGTGACATCAACCAATTCTGGTTCGATTGCACACCACGTATGCATCCATGCGATTTGATCGCCCGCTTTAATTTCAAAGTCTGAACCCGAGTCATCGACGATAGCGACCGAAACCGGAGCCTCTTTGAGGGGACTAATCCAACCTCCCATAACTTTAATGGATTGTGGCAATACATCAGGTATAGGAGCTACAAAGCATTTAAACAATTGTATTTATATAACAACCGTTAAGTAATTAATATCACAAATAAAAAGTTGCAATAAAATGTTTACCAATATCAAAAGATACTCCCACAGGCACAATGAACCTTAAGTCTGTGGGAACCTCTGTCTGATCCCACCAGTTAGGTGGTATGTTGAGCGTCTTTGAACTATAAAAAATAAAATATAACGGTAATTTTCTGATTTGCAAACTATAAAAAGGTAGACCTAACGAAGTCAATATCAACTTGCAACTAGGTTTTGAGTTCGGACTTGCAAAAGGAACAGTAATTAACATACCTTGAAAGAATAAATCCAAACGGAAAAACAGCTTGGTCTGACATCCTATTCACAAGCACACGAGGAGGCACTTGGTCGGTGTTGTTATTTGCCATGACCACTGAAAATACTCGGTATAATTAAATTAACGTGAATATAGTAAATACTGATTCTAAAAGAACCACTAATGCGATTAAAAATTAAACACTTTCCAATCAGTGGTGTAAAGTAAAATGATCATATAGCCAAAACAATAATGTGGACAATGGCATAACGTAACAAGAAGCTGCTCGATGTAGGTTGTAAATCCAATAGCGGAAACAACAAAATGGCCAATCAGTAGCGAAATGTAACAACATTTTTTTTTTGTTAATTAGAAAATTAAAATCGTAACCCAAAATCCTGTGAAGATAACGTTTCACCACCACCACCTGCCACCGTCTTCAAGTAGTGTTTAATCCGCAACAATAATAGAGCAAAAGATATTCAAACAACTGACTAAATCACATTCAGAAAAATGGGTATTACATATTTAAACAAATTTCATCGGTAAATCACAAGCATACCAAGGATATGGACGTGATGTGAAAAACTAAACGCTAAAAATATTGAATGACATTGTCCTTTTCAAATAAAATCATATTGCAACATTAGAAGAATTCGACTGTTGTCAACATTTACAGCATAAAAAGATTTTGGTATTAATTGAATCGCTACAAAACGCGAAATATTCAGAACTAAAATAACATTGTACTAAACATTTAAATCATCAATTTAAACACCCATGCATTGCGTTAGGCTCAACATGTGCAGACTCAGCCAAAAATAATAAATACAAATCAAAAGATTGATGCGCAGTACCAATAAAAAACCCTAAAAAGTCACAAAAATCATGAATTATTTACTTGAGTTCCAAGCAAAGATAGGCAAACAAAATCAGAGGGTACGACATGTTAAAGGCACAGCGAAATCAAGCAACATACCTGCTTCGCCGATCTACGATTTAATATATAGATTGTTTGTAATATAAGGGCAATAAAATAAGGGCAAAACTAAAATCTTATATCCATGTAACTAATATTATCCTGCTTTACCGCGGCGTATATATAAATGTTGTAATTTGTAATATTTTTGTAAATATATTTTAATATACAGATTGTTTGTGTAAAAAAATATATGTATATATGGACATTTTCTGTAAATTATATAGATAATTTTTGTAATTTATTTTATATAAATGGATAAAACTTATTAAAATATAAAATTCTTAAACATAGACCTTTTATGCAGAAAAATATCTACACATGGACCGGTCTTGTAATTTTATCCTCTATGTAGGGACCAAACATCATTTCTATAAATATAATTATGCACACGGATCTATTTCGTAAATTATATGACAGTAGCTTGTGATTTATTTTCTATAGGGACCAAACATGTCAAATATGCAAACATGTCAATATAAGAAATATAAAGAGTAGAAAATGTCAATGTTCAAATTTGAAGGGTAAAAATGAAATTATACAAAATAGGGTTGAAAAGTGGTATTCAACAAAGGGGTATAAAGTGCAAACACATGAAAATTTAGGGACCTGCCTGCCAATGTAAGAAAGTTTTGTGGCAAAATTTGAAATAAGAAATTTTGTTGCCAAACACAACAAAAAAAAGAGAGTATTAGGGAAGATACTTTTAGCGACGACATGACCTTTAACAACGACATGACCTTTAGTAACGACATCAAACGAGATACACTTGGTGTCGCTGCTAAAGGCTAATGTCGTCGCTAAAGATATCCACAGGTGATCCGACAAACACGTGTTAGTTTCAATCTTTGGTCTTACATTTGCAACATGATTAACATGATAGGGTTCACTCTAGTGGAAGTAATAGCGATGACATCTTTTGCGACGTCCGTGTCGCTGCTATTGTTGTTGATCCGTGTGACCCACATGATAAGTGATCTTGGCCCTACGATAGCGACCTGATCTAACGGCCAAACATCACGAGAAAATTTTGCACTTGTTTTCCCTCTAACATGTCGTTGCTACCGGTCTATAATCGCCGCTAAAGGCTTTCCAACAAAAGAATAGTCCACTTTTGTTTGACTTCGCACGGATCAGCTACTTCGTGCAGCCGTTTTCTTTCTCGAATTCTCCAACGGGGACACCGTATTTTCGGCGTATTATGACGTTTTTCACTTACGAACTCCTTCGACTTGCCTCCATCACCAACTCGTCAGACTAGTTCATCCATTTCTGGTGACAGACATCGATTTCCGGCGACATCCATCGATTTCTAACGACAGACCATTCTCCAACATCGATTCCCGGCAACAGTATGTCCTCCTTTCTCTTTCTGTTTCTGTTTTGACCTTGATTCCTCTACTTATTTGTTGAATTTCACCTGCTTAAGCACCATAACAACCACATCGCCACAACAAATCTGTTCTCCAGCGACCACCACCAGTTGATTTTTCGTTCCATAGGTGTGTTTTTCTAGCATAACTTTTCTTTCCCTTTCTATTCTAACCTTGATTCCTCTACTTATTTGTTGAATTTTTCCTTATTAAGCAACACAACAGCTACCACTGCCACAACAAAGCTGTTCTCCAGCGACCAACACAACTATAACACAACCAGTTGATTTTTCTGGCCACAGGTGCGTTGTTCCGGCATAATTTTTATGTTATGCATGTATGATGTGTATTTTGTTACTCTTTTAGCTTTATATGAAAATTGTATATGAATTGTATATGAAAATTGAAGTGTTATATGAATTGTAAATGAACCTCTTACACGAAATTTGTATATGAATTGAAAGTGTTATTTGAAATTTGTATATGCATGTTGTTACATGAAAGTTTTACTTGCAAGATCAAAGATTCGAATTGGTATATATGCATGTATTGTGTGTGTTTGGTATATATGGTTTTTTAGGTTTTTGTGGTAAAGTTTGGTAACTTCATAAAATGACTCAACAATTTTGAAAATGGTGAATGCATATGTCTATATGTAACGCATGCGTTTCTAGGCTAGGAATTAACATTGACGTAATAGTCTAGGTCAACCTTTGTAACTCTTTTTGAAGTAATAATGATGAAATATTTGAGTACTATGTGAATTATGTGTTTATTTGCTTAATTATTATAATTGAATGAATTAAGAATAAAATAAGCATCAAAATTAAAGTATGAGATAAGCCCGATATCTTTACATAAAGTTTTAGTGGTTGAAACAAGGATTTCAGAGATATAAAGAATGTCGAAATCCGAGTTATGACAAAGAAGTTATGACCTGTCGAAGTTTCGCGACAGAACCGACACGACGTTGAGTGACGTAAAATGTGAATTTACAATAGAGCGATATTTAGCCTTAGTGATCTAAATGAAAGTCGTAGAATATGTTAAACCGCGTGCATGCATAAAAAGAACGCCTAAATCTGACTTCGTATGAGGAAGTTATGATTTTTTGAAGTTTCAACTTAGCAGTAGACAACCCGAAGTTCGAATATGAGATCGAGCGATATTTACCCAAAACTTTCTAAATGAGAATTGAAGATCTCATCAATAGTAGTGCAACGATGGAAAGACAGACAAAAATGGACGTCGGATGAAGAAGTTATGAAATTCTAATGGAGTTTTTTTGTCCCGGCCTACTAAAAATAATATAAAAGTAATATATTTATAATATGTTAAAAATAAAGTCAAAATTAGCCAACGGAATCTAAGCGAGAGTTGTAGAGCATATTCTCACCTATGCTTCGATATAAAGAACGTCGAAAACGGAGTTTGTATGCGAAAGTTATGAATTTCTGAAGTTCGGGGCGCGAACCCCAAAGCTGTGTCAGTGGCCACGACGTGGAAACAGTGCCCACGACGTGGCATGACTTCTGACGCCTTCTGGAGCCTGACAGAGCAAGTGGACGATGACGCATGCAATGACGTTCAAGCCCACGACGTGGAAAATGAGAAATTTGCCCTATAAATAGATTTTAAGGGGCAACCGGCCAAGGTTGCTAATTCACCCTTCTCTCACCTGTATTACCTCGATTTACGTGCAAAGAAGTACCCTCAAAGCCCCAATATCATCCCGAGACCCGAAGAAAGTCCCAAAGCCCGAAGATCCCGAGAAGAAAAGAGTTTCCGAGGCGAAGTTCTGCCCGCGAGAAGTCCGGTGTGTGAAGATATCACAGATCCATCAAAGAAATTTCCACTTGAAGAACCAAAGTGCTGTCCGAGCATCGTCTTAACAAGTGAGTGTGTGGTTACTTTCTTCTAACACATAAATATGAAGTATTTACTTTGAAATATGTGTTATGTGTTTATATATTGTTGTTTATTTGAAGTAAGTGTATATTTCTTTTCTTCTAACACATTGATACAAAGTATTCTATATAAAATACGTCTTACGTGTTTATACATTATTTTTTCATTTGAAATAAGTGTTGAATAAATGTTTTATACAAATTTTAAACTGTATATGTATTTTTATCTACAAAAGTGTTGGGTAAAGCATGAATAGATAGTTGATGTGTGTTAAAATGGAGAGAGGTCTCGATGTTGTTTTTGATTCAGTCATCTAGCGGAGTTTAGATGACGACCACAGACTTTTCTAGATATTCCTATGGAACGCTACCAAGCTCGCCACCTGTAGGTGTTAATGAACTTGGGTGTTTGTACTCCATCCCCCTCATGGTTACCTTATTTGACATATATTGTTGGGAAACCCCCGAATGCATGTATCGTCGCCCTGATGAAATATTCTTAGACTAGGTCCATTGTGTTAGTTGTCTTAGGGACGTAAAGTGAGAATAATGAGAATGGGTAATTGGGTTATTGTTGGTTGGTGGAATTAAAAATAATTATTTATTGTGGGTTGAAAATCCTATACCGCTCACCAAGCTCCCAAGCCTGACCCACTAAGTTTTCTTTGTATTACAGGTAGTGGCGCCAGAGCATAAGTTGGATGGCTTATCAAGATTATTTTTGGATTATAGACCCGTTGTTATATTTAACTGTTGTAAGGTCTATTTTGTAATTTTTATGCTTTTGGTCTGTTTATCGGAACATGACATCCCGAGTTTTGTTATATAATGAAAATACATTTCTTTAAAAAAATGCTTTGGTAAATCTTATTTTATCATATTTTGTTTTGGGAACAAATTCTGCAACTCTTTTAATCAAATGATTACACTGAAATTATTTTAAAAGCATAAATTAAACCGGTCTTTTTTGGTCGTGATTTTGGGGATGTCACAGTATATATATATATATATATATATATATATATATATATATATATATGTGTGTGTGTGTGTGTGTGTGTGTGTGTGTGTGTGTGTGCGCGCGCGCGTATTAGTTAAGTTTGTATATTTGTATTTGTATGCATGGAAATACAAATCTATATGTGTAATTAGTATATGTATATATGTGTAATTGATATGTATGTAAAAGTAGTATGCTATAACTGAAAATTTCATTTAAAGTACAATTTTATAATAGAAAACAACATAATAAAAATCATGTAAAAATGAAAAAGTATAAATCCATAATAGAAAAGATGCTATAAATAAGTAAATAAATATGAAAATTACAACATAAGAAAAGATGCTAAAAACTTAATTAATTAAACTACATTGCTATAATAATAATAATAATAATAAGTTTTTTTAAATAACTTCCTTATAAATCATTAAGAGCCTAGAATCCCGCCCGAAATTAATTTAGAAATTAATCCCGGGTTGTCCCCGTTTTAGGAATATTTTCTGAATACTTTATCTGGTTTAGGATGTGAATGTGTATTACATGATTAATTGTTTAAGAAAGATGTAGTTGTTATTTTCTCTTTGCTCGTCAGTTATATATATATATATATATATATATATATATATATATATATATATATATATATATATATATATATATATATATATATATATATATATATATACTTAGGAGCTTAGGGGAAATGCTGCATAATTTTTCTTAAACGGTCAATCATGTAATACACATTTGCATAAGAGGTAAGGTATTCAAAAAGTGGGTTTAGAAACCTACCCTTGTGAATAATCTTTTCGATGTCCAATTTTTTGTTACTGTTTCGATACTACTTTTTGAATTGTCGATTTTTACTATACCTTTATAAATATTCTACCCAATTTAGAGGTTACTCTATAGTTATAAATATTCAATCATATTTTTAGTTCTTGTTGAGTAAACACTAAAACCTAAGTTAAGTTTCAGTTGCAATATGTCTATTGATAAAACCTAGACTACTATTGAAAAGCGTAACTCTACTGTATTCCAACAAGGAGTCGAATCTTTTCTCAAGAGGTCCAAAGCACACGTCGATAACAATGGTCAAATCAGATTCCTATGTAACAAATGTAATGTAAATAAATTTATACCACTAGCCATAATGAAATTTCATATACTTTAACATCGTTTTAGTCCTAATTATATTATATGGAAGTATCACGATGAAAATACATTTCATCTAGTTGTAGAAGACATAACACGTAGTAACAAGATGGTCGCTGCTATTATTGAGGTTATGAGGGTGGGATTGAAAACGATACCAACCACAATGAAGGGAATCCAGATACAGAGGGTAGCAGTGTCTATGAAGGATTTGAAAAGCTTTTAGAGCAAGTCCAATTATATCCTAGATGTACTTCATTTTCGTCCCTTCACTTTTTAGCAAAGTTTATGCATATCAAGGTGATCAACAAATGAACTGATAGTTCACTCGATTAGCTTCTTCAGATGTTGCAAACTGCTTTTTCTAAAGGAAACACAGTCCTTCGTCACGTTATGAAGAAAAAAGACACTTAAAAATATTAGCTTGGTTTATGATTCGAAAGGAAAGAACACAAGTTGTTGCAATAGTGTCCAATTTATAATGAGAGTCGATGGGTTGATAAAATAAAAACAGTAACAAGGTGGATCATAAGATTTTACGATACTTTCCCATGACCCCTAGACTACAACCTTTGTATTGTTCTATACACACAACTAAAGATATGATTTGGAATAGTATCGGATGATCCAAAGATGGTACGATGCTTAATCCTATTAATGGTACATCATGGAAAAAAATTATATGAAGTATCCTAACTTCTCGATGGAACCTAGAACCGTAGTCTTAGGGCTTTCTGTTGATGTTATTAATCCCTTTGGTAACATGTGTAATCCTCATAGCACGTGGCCCCTCTTACTCATCACTTACAATCTTCCACCATGGCTATGCATGAAAGAGTCCTCATTCATGTTAACCATGTTGATTTCAGGCCCCCAAAACAACCGAGAAGGACTTGGATGTGTTCCTTAGGATGTTGGTGGATGAGTTGAAGCAATTGTGCATTTTTGGCGTACGTACTAAAGACGTGGTGGCAGGTACATTCTTCAATATGAAAGTGATATTGTTATGGACAATACAAGACTTTCCAACTTGTAGTAGTTTATCCAGTTGGAGCGGAAAAGGGTACAAATCTTGTACGACTTTCAATGAAGACGCTCCCTCATACCGAGTATCAAATAAAGTCGTATGTCACACCCCTGGCCAGCTGTGGAATCTACAGGTTGTGCGACCTTAGGGATGTTGGATCTAAAGGCATGTATATTGAACAGTACACAAAAATATGACACAAATACTTCTTTTATTTATTATTAAAGGAGTTACATTATTTGATATTCAATAATACTTCAGAAATCGTAAACTAAACAATAAGAGAACAAATAAAGCTTCCATCAACCAGGCGACAAGTTCTGTCGACACTCTGCTTCAACTTCTACTCATTTTCGTGAGAATACATGGGTTTTGAAAACATCAATGTAATGTTAATGGGTTTACAAGTTTTTATAGGTTTATACTTTTAGAATAGTTTTATCATCTTTTAGAAATATTTCAATTCTATGTACTTTATTTCCTAAGATAAACTACTATTTTAGTATTTATTCTATAAAATTTTCTTTTGTAGATTTATATTTCTTTTTCTTATTTTTTCATAATTTAAATACTTCCTAGGCATTCTCATCTAGGTAGTTTCATTAATTAAGGTTGGTGATAAATGTTACAATGAGTTTCGATAATCGAACTATATGACTTGAAATTCCCCCGCCACGACGCGCCATCATATTTCGCAAGAATATAAAGTTATTCTTTTCAAGGTTGTATCTAGCAACCACATGTGGGAGTGCCATTCACGTATAGCTCTATACATACCTTTAATGCTCACTTAAGATTAACGTTTATTAGGTCCGAGGTTAGTTGAATATTAATCGGCTAAATGATGAATAATACTTCTAATTTATCCTTGTTATTCTTTCCTTTAATATAATTTCCTTACATAATTATTCATATATATATATATATATATATATATATATATATATATATATATATATATATATATATATATATATATCCTTATATATAATAATTATCTTTGTATTGATATTCTTTAATATGATATTAGGGCGGAGTACGATTAAGTACATTGCTTATCATTAAGTTTTTCTTTAATATGTTTTATTCCATAATGATTTTGATCCACACACACATATATACTAGTGGTGTACCCGCGCGATGCGGCGGTGGCTATTTGTTTCATTTTGGCAATTTCTTTTCAGCCGAGAATTGGTTTTATTCTGGCGGTCATGAAACCATTTATGTTTGGTGTATAGTTTTCTTTCGACGAGCATAACTTAGGCTAAAGTGTGTTGTTATTTTTTTTTTTAAAGTATATGGTTTTCAGTTAAAAACAAAAATATGTTATTTTGTACACCAAACTATTGAATAACATGACCATGTATTGATCTTAGCCTATCTATCATTTTATATTCAAACATGAGCATAAAAGACACGAAATCATAAACTCAAAAAAGTTAATTGCTACTTCCTTGAGACTTAATAAAGTTCATTCATTATTCTGTTTGTTCCTAAGTTTTCCTTCGAGACTCAAGCTTAAAGTGATGTTATTGATGCCGTTGTCGGCTGCTTCTAAATATGTTGATATTTGTTATTTAAAATAATATATATAGATGTTTGGCATAACAATTTCCTTTCATAAATAACTTGTATCAAGAATTATCAATTTTGATTAATAATTTTTAGATATTTTATACTATTGCTTAAATCTTCTTAGATAAAATATTTTACTACTTTGTAAATTATTTATTAAAAAAATATTTTTTTTATGATTTAATGACAACTATAAGACCCCATATTTTTCAAGCTTTAAAACTTGTTTTTTTTATTGCAACTACCATATATGTATTTAAACAATTTTTTAACATATTTTGTGCATAAACAATATATGAATACCTTTATTTTTAAAATAATTAAAATAATAATTGATTTGTAACATATTTAATTAATATATTTTATTTAAATAAAATATAGTATTTAGTATTAAAGAATGTCTTTATCCATACTAAAATCATTTTAAAAAAAAATATGAAAAATTTAAATTTATGTTATGTTGGGACGTTCTATAAGAAAAGAATATTTTTTATTAATTTTCATTTTGCAACTTTAATATTCTCAAAATCGAATACCTCTCTATTTTCAATATTATTTTAATCAAAATAAAAGACAATAGCCTAGGAGTCGATGACAGCTATGACTATTTTATAAATATTCAAAAAAATTGAACCTCAATACATCATTATTATAATTCCAATATAAATCTAAAACTTGTTCTAAATCTACACAATTTAATATATATCTAAAACTTTTAAGAAAATACAACATTGATATACACAAATACAAAATCATTTCAAAGCATTTCTCAAAATCTATTCAAATGCAAAATATATGAATACCTTTATACATATTGCTTCTTTTCTTCCATGATACATGTTTTACATTTCTTATTTGCTTTAACTAAAGCACATAATGCCATATAGAAAAAAAAAAAACCACTTTGTAATACCAAAATTTAATAACACTAACTTGTATATAGTCTGAATTAGCCTTTTTCATCTACAAACTAAAACTCTTTTTCAGCATAAAACATTTCCCATTCAATCTAAAAAACATTCTCATATATATATATATATATATATATATATATATATATATATATATATATATATATATATATATATATATATATATATATATATATATATATATATATATATATATATATATATAAACCACTTTGTAATACCACAGAGAAACCCACTGAAACACACATTGACATGCATTGGATATTCTTTAATAATTTTTCTTGTTGGCAAATATGCATTTAGAATCATCTTGACTCATGGTCGCCGGAAACACATTTCAGATGTCCCACACAAACTTACTCACATAAGCAAACATATAACTTATACACAGATACAAATCACAGAAATCAACAACATACATGTGAATCAAAAGATCTTACATTAACAAATCTAACAACATAAACAGATAGATCTACAGACAAAAATATAGATCTACAATACACAAACACTAAAATGAATATCTACAAAATAAACTCAAATAGATATTGAACTAACAAACATATATTCTACTAAATGGAAGAAGGTCGACAGAGGCGATCTGGTGGTGCAGTGGTGTTAGGTGGCATTTAGGAAGTAGTGTGTGACAACCTGATATTTCGATTCTATGTAATGACCTAAAAAACCAAGTATTGTAACCACTTTTGAAAATAATGAAATTAACTTTGAAAATAAAATGTACAAAAGACTCTATTTGGTTACCTATTATGTTAGATATCATTAAACCGTGAGCGTACATAAAAAGAACGTCCAAATCTGACTTCGTATGAGTAAGTTATGATTTTTCCAGGTTCGGTATAGCGGTAGACAACTAAAAACTCGAAACAAAGAGCGAACGACTTTTGGCCGGAATGACCTAAATAAGAATCGAAGGTCTCGACAATGGTATTTCAACGGTACAAAGTCTAGCAAAAACAGACATCGGATAAAGATGTTATGGATTTCTAACGAACTTTTCCTACCCCGACCTTTTAAAAAATAAATAATAAAAATAATTTCAAAATTTGCCGACGGAGTCTAAACGAAAGTTGTAGAGCGTAGTCTCACCTACGCGTGGATATAAAGAATGTCGAAAACGGAGTTCGTATGAAGAAGATATGAATTTTTGAAGTTTACTAAATAATTAAAATATAAATTTAAATAAAAATCCGGTATTATCCGAAGGAGGAGTCACAGGGCCAATCCGAGTTACGCCCAACGTACTCGAGGACTAGGCCTCGGAACGTCCACGTCGCCTCTCTACTCCCCTATGTCTTGTCTCGTCCGAAGTCCAGCAGTCGAGGATGTGGTCACGCATGACGCACGGGTACGCCCCGCGTAACCCCTACGCCTAGCGTACCGAGGCGGTTCCCAGCCCTTATAAAAGGGATGCGAGGATTTCGGGTAAATTGCTTATTTTCTCTCCTTTTTCTTGCGTTTTTACTTCGTTTTGCGTGCAAGTAATATCCCGAAGCCCCGGTTTCCATACCCAAGCCCCGAAGGAAGTTTACGCTCCCGAGATTCCCGAGAATCCCGAGAAAATCCGCTTTCATACGTAAATCTGTTTTATACTAAGTTTTGTGAGACGTTTCACATACTTTCGAGTATGCATTTTAAGTTCTGTATTATATACCATAATCCCTTGATAGTTGTGTATAGATCTATAGGGGATTGACAATCTCACACCTAAGTTGTTAGTTACAGCTAGGCCGACAGGCCTGGGGTGACAAACGTCATAACTTTCCAACGCCTGAAGAACGTTGTTATAGGCATCCTGGTCAAATAGTATGGTTATAAGACTCACATGGAGTATTAAAAACACATTGATTTATGGGTTTTCTTTTTTCAAATGCTTTAAACAATTTATACATAAACCTACTATTTTAAGCATGAAAAGCACTATTGCATTACAGTTTTGGAACAATCAAACTACCATATACTATAGTAGAAAATATGGGATTTTCTAGGAACTTTTAAACATGTACAAACCATTTTCATTATATTTCATATAAACATTGTCACTAAATACTTATGAACTCACCAGCTTAAATGCTGACCTACTCTTTCAAAACCACTTGTATTTCTCAGGGATTCAGTAATACAGGTAAACTACAGCTTTTGAAGAAGGGACGCTACGGCGTTACTATAATTTCATTTTGACATCATATTGTAATTTGTTTTTGAAACAAGTACCTTTCAACAATGTAAACTTTTAAATTATATATATGATGGTTGTATTACTTTCTTTACTATGTATTCAATTGTTGCGATACTACATGAAGTCATCCGCCTTCGAACGATTCCGCCGTTCTGGTTTGGGGGTGTGACAGATTGGTATCGGAGCATTGTTTATAGTGAACTAAGTATATCGAACCACATAAGATACACAAACTATAAATGCATAGGGACTCAAGGTCTCTGACAAAACGTTTTTACACCTAAAACCTCGTTTCATTTAATTTAGATTATTTTGGGTCGTAAAAGTACAAATACATGCATACAACAATACATTTTCATGGTTAGAACTATAGAAGAAGTATTAAGACAAGTTGGACACTACAATCTGGCCTCGAAATATGTAATCGGATTTGGGACGAATATATCATGATCAACTATATTTATCCGAGATTGGACTAACGTATGTCGAGGAATGGTCGTAGTGAGCAATAAGTCAAAACTTACCAAAATAAACACTAGTATCAAACATACAAATTTAAATATTATAAGAGTATTTAGTGCATGCAATAGTTTAATCGACATGTTTAGAGTTACATGCATGTTTTCAAATTTTGTTCAGTTCTTATAACCCTATTCTCGTATAGTCAAATGGCTGGATTCCACCCACCAGGGGACCCCTACTACCTGAATCTGGGCAATGGAGGATGGGTAGAAGAGGATCCCGAAGAGGATGAAGAACCTATCGAGTTGGAGGAAGGGGATGACTCTGGGACAGACTAAGAACCAGAAGTAATCGACCCTCCAACCGCTTAACCTCCCGCTGTTAGGAGGAACTTTCAGGGACCAACTCCCGTTTGGGGAAGTCACCTTCACCATTGGAGCCAACAAAAAGGGTTACATCCTCCCTACAGTATGTGTCGGGACTTCTACGACATCAGAAACGGAGGTTCAGCCGACCGAGCACTCCTAGTCATGGTGGCAAACTATCCAACTAGCCCTATTAATCCGAGGTCCAAGCAAACCGACTTCGCGAAGTCAACGTGGAAGTACAAGTTCACACTTTTGACATCCGTCGACTGGATAGGTTGCAGGATGACACCCAACTCCGCGCCGACGCATTCCAAGCACAAATGATTGCATCCCTCTCTGAGATGAGGG
The DNA here is from genome assembly GCF_002870075.4 of Lactuca sativa. Lineage (NCBI taxonomy): Eukaryota > Viridiplantae > Streptophyta > Magnoliopsida > Asterales > Asteraceae > Lactuca > Lactuca sativa. Next base: position 179,051,555 of record NC_056625.2, on the reverse strand, counting down.
AACAGCAAGCCACGTTTAATAGGCGTCTTATGGAAGCAAAGCAATCAGACACGGAATCAAGCTCCAAGCGCAACCTACGTCGCAAGTAGTGCTTGCTAAGTCCCAAAATTTTGTTATAGAATAGGAACTCGGCTAAAAGTCTTACTTTTCTTTAACTTCTGTATCATAGATCCTTAGAAGGGTCGAAATTTTCCTAACTCCAAATGTAACTTGGCATGTGTTTAATATATATGAAGAAATTCCGTTGTGTGTAAATTCTTTGACTACCACTCAGATTCATAAGTTTATCTAACACTATGCAAACTTTTATTATGAGTCAAACTCTAAACCATGGGTAGGTCAATCAAATTTATAAATTGATAAAAATGACAAATTTATTAACACACTAAAAACTTATGATCTTCATTCTATTTCTTTATCAGCACAATGCCGCCTCATAGATCTACACGCAGTGTCAACAACACACCACCTCCACCACCATCCCCTCCCATGACGGAAAATGCTGCATTGATAGCTGATGTAACGGCTGCAGTAACAGCGGCAATAGCTCAAATGAGTAAAAATGGTTCTGGTGGGGGAGTACATAGTTCTACGAATGGCCAACGTCAAGGTCGCTCAGGGGATTGTACATACAAGGATTTCATGAATAGCAAACCCATTACTTTTAATAGGGTCGGAGAGATAATGGCTCTATCATAGTGGATAGAGAAAACTAAAGCGGTTTTCGAGATTTGTTCTTGTCCGGAAGGGAACAAAGTGAAGTTCGCTGCCTGTACTTTCTCTGAGAGAGCTCTGACATGGTGGAATGGCCATGTCAAGTCACTAACGCTAGTAGTGGCTAACTCTATGGGCTGGAAGAACCTAAAACAAATATTACTGCAAGAGTACTATCCACGGGGCGAATTACAAAAGCTCGAACAGGAACTTTGGGGCCTTACCATGGTAGGCTCAGACATCACGAACTATACCAACAGGTTCAGTGATTTAGCAATCCTTTGCCCAGGGATAGTTGCTCTAGAGAGCAAGAAGATCGAAAGATACATCTGGGGACTGTCACCCCAGATTCGAGGAAGTGTTCTAGCTTCCAAACCAATCACTTTCGATAGTGCCAAACAGTTGGCACAAGCTCTCGTAGACCATGGGGTCTGCCAAGACTTCGCAACTACCGCACCGGAGCAACCTAGAGGAAGCAACAACAACAACAACAATACCAACAACAACAAGAAGAGGTTCTGGAATAAAAGAAAAAGTCAACATTCACAGGAACCTTCCAAGACACAACATATTGTGGCAGTCCATGCCGCTACTGCCCCCACTGCTGCTCCAATTACCACTACACCAGCAAAGCCATATGCTGGAAACCTGCCGAAATGCAGCAAATGCAATTTCCATCACAACGGAAATTTTCGGGAGATGCACTGCAACAACTGCAACAAGAAGGGGCACACTGCTCATTTCTGTAGAGCACCAGCACAACCGATCACCCAAGTCTAAGGAGTCGGTGTAGGCCAGACATGTTATGGATGCGGTGAGGCTGGACACTACAAGAGAGACTACCCTAAGGCAAGGAACATTAGCGGCATAGGAAGAGTGCTGGCAATAGGGCAGAACGAAGCAATAGCTGATCCCACGGTGGTTACGGGTACGTTTCTCCTCAATAACGCTTATGCATGCATACTCTTTGATTGTGGTGCGGAGAGGAGTTTCGTGAGTCATGAATTCAAGAATATACTAAAACAGAACCCTAAATCACTCAATAAGATATTCACTGTAGAAATGGCAAACGGTAGAACAGAAAGCACGAATGATATGTACATAGGCTACACACTAACTCTAAACGAACATTCATTTCAAATCGATCTAATGCCGATCACTATAAAGAGCTTTGATGTCATCATCGGTATGGTTTGGTTAAGCCTACACCATGCCAATATTCTTTGTCACGAAAGGGCCGTTCGCCTAAACCTGCCAAGCGGCAAAACTATTGTCATTTATGGTGACAAACCCGGTACCAATTTACAAATCATCTCTTGCGTCAAAGCCCAGAAATACCTACGTAAGGAGTACCATGCCTTCTTAGCCCACCTGGTAGATAAGGAAAAAGAAACGAAGAACATCAAAGACATTCTAGAGGTCTACGATTTTCCCGATATCTTCCCTGAAGATCTCCCATGAGTCCCACCAGAACGACAAGTTGAGTTCAGAATCGATTTAATTCCCAGAGCTACCCTAGTGGCTAAGTCGCCGTATCGTCTGGCGCCAAATGTGATGCAAGAATTATCCAGCCAATTAAACGAACTGCTCAACAAAGGATTCATCAGGCCAAGCTTCTCACCTTGGGGAGCACCGGTCTTGTTCGTAAAGAAGAATGATGGATCTTTCCGCATGTGCATTGATTATCGGGAACTTAACAAGCTTACTATCAAGAACCGATACCCGCTACCACGCATTGACGACTTGTTCGACCAACTCCAAGGAGCGATTTATTTCTCAAAGATCGACTTAAGATCCGGGTATCACCAATTACGAGTCTTGGAAGGAGATGTTCCCAAAACAACTTTTCGAACTCGTTATGGTCACTACGAGTTTGTAGTGATGCCCTTTGGATTAACAAACGCACTGACGGTGTTCATGGACTTAATGAACCGAGTGTGTCATTCATTCTTGGACAAATTTGTGATCGTGTTCAAAGACGATATAATCATTTATTCAAAGAATAAAGAGGATCATAGTCAACACCTCCGACAAGTCTTGGAAACGCTAAGAAAAGAGAAGCTATACGCAAAATTCTCCAAGTGCAAATTTTGGATTCGGAAGGTAGATTTCCTAGGTCATGTGGTTAGCAAAGACCGAATACACGTGGACCCTTCCAAAATCAAAGCAATCGAGAACTGGTCAGCTCCAAGAACCCCAACGGAAATTCGACAATTCTTAGGCCTTGCTGGCTATTACCGTAGATTTATACAAAACTTCTCGAAGATTGCTAAACCACTCACCACCCTGACACAGAAGGGTGTAACTTTCAAATGGGAAGGAAAACAAGACTCTGCATTCCAAACGCTTAAGCAAGCACTATGTAGTGCACCTATATTGTCCTTGCCAGAAGGAACAAAAGACTTAGTGGTCTACTGTGATGCATCTAATCAAGGTCTTGGATGCGTACTAATGCAACGAGGTAAGGTCATTGCTTACGCCTCAAGACAACTCAAGACGCACGAAGTCAACTACACTACCCACGATCTTGAACTAGGAGCAGTCGTTTTAGCGCTAAAGATCTGGAGACACTATCTTTATGGCACGAAATGCACGATCTTCACCGATCACAAGAGCCTTCAACACATCCTTAACCAAAAAGAACTCAACATGAGGTGGAGACGATGGGTTGAACTACTGAATGACTACGAATGCGAGATTCGCTATCACCCAGGAAAAGCGACTATAGTAGCTGATGCCCTTAGTCGGAAAGAATACTCAAGTCGCCGAGTGAAATCCTTAACCATGACGATCCATTCACGTCTGTCCATACAAATCAAGGAAGCTCAGAGGGAAGCCTTGAAAACAAAGAATGTGGCAGGTGAAGCCCTAAGAGGAATGGACAAGAATCTTGAAGTCAAGGGTGACGGAGTTCGTTACTTCATGGATCAGATCTGGACACCGAAGTTTGGTGGATTCAGAGACGTGGTCATGAACGAGGCTCATAAGACTCGATATTCTGTGCATCCAGGTTCGGACAAGATGTATCTGGACCTCAAGAAACTGTATTGGTGGCCGAACATGAAAGCAGAGAGCGCTACCTATGTGGGCAAGTGTCTGACTTGCGCTAAAGTCAAGGTAGAGTACCAAAAGCCATCGGGATTGCTGCAACAACCCGAAATACCCGAGTGGAAGTGTGAACGGATAACCATGGACTTCATAACCAAATTACCCAAGACAGCAGGTGGGCTAGACACCATCTGGGTAATCGTAGATAGGTTAACAAAATCCGCACACTTCCTACCCAGAAGGAAACCGACAAGATGGAGAAGCTAACTCGAACATACATCCGAGAGATTGTACGACTACATGGTGTACCAATATCCATTATCTCTGACAGAGATAGTAGGTTCACCTCGCGATTCTAGCAATTGTTACAAAAATCTCTAGGGACGAGGCTCGACATGAGTACTGCTTACCATCCACAAACTGATGGTCAAAGTGAGAGGACCATAAAAACATTGGAAGATATGCTATGAGCTTGTGTAATCGATTTTGGTAAAGCATGGAATACCAATTTACCACTAGTCGAATTTTCATACAACAATAGCTATCACTCTAGCATTAAAGTTGCTCCATTTGAAGCCCTCTACGGACAGAAGTGCAGATCACCATTGTGCTGGACTGAAGTAGGTGACACACAACTAGCCAAGGGACAAGTACCCGACAACACTCTCACTGGCCCGAAAATCATAAAAGAGACAACCGAGAAGATTGTACAAATTCGGGAACGACTAAAGGCTTCAAGAGACAGACAAAAGAGTTATGCGGACAAAAGACGGAAGCCCTTGGAATTTTAGGTCGGGGACCGAGTGCTATTAAAGGTCTTGCCCTGGAAAGGGCTGATACGTTTTGGAAGACGCGGGAAACTAAACCCAAGGTATATCAGACCATTCGAGATCCTTGCAAGGATCGGCCCGGTAGCCTACAAACTTCGTCTACCGCAGGAACTCAATAACGTACAACCTACCTTTCATGTGTCAAACTTGAAGAAATGTTTATCCGATGAGACCCTCGTCATCCCTTTAGACGAAATCAAAATCAACGAGAGTCTCCACTTTATAGAAGAACCAATTGAAATCTTGGATATGAAAATTAAAAGAACAAAACAAAGTCGCATACCCATCGTGAAGGTCCTCTGGAATGCAAAGCGAGGACCTAAATACACCTGGGAACGCGAAGATCAGATGAAACACAAGTACCCACATCTTTTTCCCTAATCCACAAGTGTTTTCTTACAATAAATTTCGGAGCGATATTCCCTCTAACGGTACCTAAAAAGCCAAGTATAGTAACCACTTTTGAAAATAATGAAATTAACTTTGAAAATAAAATGTACAAAAGTCTCTATTTGGTTACCTATTATGTTAGATATCATTAAAACGTGAGCGTACATAAAAAGAACGTCCAAATCTGAATTCGTATGAGGAAGTTATGATTTTTCCAGGTTCGGTATAGCGGTAGACAGCTAAAAACTCGAAACAAAGAGCGAGCGACTTTTGGCCAAAATGACCTAAATGAGAATCGAAGGTCTCGACAATGGTATTTCAACGGTACAAAGTCTGGCAAAAACAGACATCGGATAAAAAAGTTATGGATTTCTAACGAACTTTTCCTACCCCGACCTTTTAAAAAATAAATAATAAAAATAATTTCAAAATTTGCCGACGGAGTCTAAACGAAAGTTGTAGAGCGTAGTCTCACCTACGCGTGGATATAAAGAACGTCGAAAACGGAGTTCGTATGAAGAAGATATGAATTTTTGAAGTTTACTAAATAATTAAAATATAGATTTAAATAAAAATCCGGTATTATCCGAAGGAGGAGTCACCGGGCCAATCTGAGTTATGCCCAACGTACCCTCGTACGCCCAGCGTACTTGAGGACTAGGCCTTGGAACGTCCACGTCGCCCCTTTACTCCCCTATGTCTTGTCCCGTCCGAAGTCCAGCAGTCGAGGATGCGGTCACGCATGACGCACGGGTACGCCCCGCGTAACCCCGTACGCCCAGCGTACCGAGGCGGTTCCCAGCCCCTATAAAAGGGATGCGAGGGTTTCGGGTAAATTGCTCATTTTTCTCTCCTTTTTCTTTCGTTTTTACATCATTTTGCTTGCAAGTAATATCCCGAAGCCCCAGTTTCCATACCCAAGCCCGAAGGAAATTTACGCTCCCGAGAATCCCGAGAAAATCCGCTTTCTCAATTCAAAGTTCTGCTCGGTTTTCGTCTCACCTTCTTCGATCTATCAAGTGAGTTCAAACCCCTATAAACTACGCTTTTAAATGTTTGATAAATGCTTTTTATACACTTTTAAGTGGGGGGGGGGGGGGGGGAATGCAAGTAAACACACGGTTATTATCGTGTGTAGCCTAAAGTTTCATTATATAAACTTTTTATCTAGTAAACATATATGATTCATAACTACTACATAAGAACTTTCGTATGCAATATATATTCTCGATAACATCTTGTCTTTTGGAAATAAAACATGCTTATATATATATATATATATATATATATATATATATATATACGAATCAAACACTTTATTTATACTTTAAGTATATGTGATCATTTATGTCACTTTAAATGTTATAATTTACATAACAAGTGAGCATTACACTAGGGTTTACTGTATAAACGAAACACACACTTTGAAAAACTATAATAGGTATAGTTTACGAGAAAATCATGAACATTTACATACTAGAAACACTATATCAAAGAGATATTTTCATATGCAAGAACAAACGGATATTTTCATACGTAAATCTGTTTTATACTAAGTTTTGTGAGACATTTCACGTACTTTCGAGTATGCATTTTATGTCATGTATTATATACCATAATCCCTTGTAGGGGGAGCGTGATACTTGTGTATAGATCTATATGGGATTGAAAATCCCACACCTAAGCTATTAGCTACAGCTAGGCCGGCAGGCCTGGGGTGACAGACGTCATAACTTTCCAACGCGTGAAGAACGTTGTTACAGGCATCCTGGTCAAACAGTATGGTTATAAGGCTCACATGGAGTATTAAAAACACATTGATTTACGGGGTTTTTTTCAAATGCCTTAAACAATTTATACATAAACCTACTATTTTAAGCATGAAAAGCGCTATTGCATTACAGTTTTGGAACAATCAAACTACCATCTACTATAGTAGAAAATATGGGATTTTCTAGGAACTTTTAAACATGTACAAACCATTTTCATTATATTTCATTAAACATTGTCACTAAATACTTATGAACTCACCAGCTTAAATGATGACCTACTCTTTCAAAACCGCTTGTATTTCTCAGTGATTCAGTAATACAGGTAAACTACAGCTTTTGAAGAAGAGACGATGCGGCGTTAGTATAATTTCATTTTGACATCATATTGTAATTTGTTTTTGAAACAAGTACCTTTCAACAATGTAAACTTTTAAATTATATATATGATGGTTGTATTACTTTCTTTACTATGTATTCAATTGTTGCGATACTACATGAAGTCATCCGCCCTCGAACGATTCCGTCGTTCTGGTTTGGGGGTGTGACATAGTGGCAATTCTAAAGAGAAAGACCAACGGTGGTCTGGGGCTGTAGGAAGCGGTTGTGGTATTTGGAGCAAACGTTAGTGGCTCTGTATGTAACGTCGGGAGTAAATGGTGATGTTGAAGGTGGTCCCAACACCAACGTTGGAGAGAGAAGGCGGTTATGGAATCAAAGAGTGGTGATGGCTTTAAACGTTTTATTTTTCAGAGATTAAGTGTGAGAACCGATTTAGAGAAAGAAAGAGACATTTTCAAATGAAGGTATGGGGAGTGTAAACTGTTATTATAATCTCTTTTATTTTTACAATTGTGTTTGTTTGTGCATAACATGTAATACATTGGCCTTTAATGGCGGTACATTTTATCTTTTGTTTTGATTGGCTAATTTTGGTTTACAAGGATCGTAATCATATACCATTCAAATTAAAATAAAAGGTCAAGATTTGATCTCCTTGTTTTTAAGATAAATGTTTTAAAAATAATGGGGTCCACAAATATGAATGTATTATAAAGTAGTTAGATATATAATCATATACATAAAAAAAAGTATTATGATATTGATAGGATATTAGGGCAGAGTAGCAACTAAGTACAATGCTTATCCTTAAATTTTTGGCCAACATAACAAGTAGAGACTAGGTTATTCTAGAGAGTTGGCCAGCATAATAACTAGGTATAATCCTCTAGTGTAATTTTTGGCATTATAACGCCTAAGAATAATATTACTCTAAAACCTTAGGAAGCGTAACTACCAGGCATAATATTATCCTAACGTTGCATGTATTTTCAAAACTATTGATATATTACAAATAATATTATTTTTGTAAAACCATTGAAATACTTTTATAGCATATATCCCCCCCCCCCATATAACACTTGAAAACTGTAAAAGTGGGGTCGTGACCACCGCAACCAGAGAGTAAGATAGAATGCTTTAGGAGTGGTGTGCATATGGGTTCTCTAGACCTTCATATTTATAGTGAATTATTTATGAGTGGTGTACATGGTGTCCCCATCCGGGAGTCACCATACGTCACTCCTTCGCTAGGCCACGTCAGCTGGAATCGTCTCGACTCTAGGGTTAAAATGCAAGCCGGGCATGGTTCGCATCTCACTCACGCATATATGATTTTTCAAAACTCATATCTCCTACATACCAGCTCCAATATTTATCGTTTTTATATCTATATGATGGTCTCAATGAGTACTCTAACTTTCCTTTAGATTGTTTTGGCTAGTTTTGACTTTCACCTTTTGGCCTAACGGGAATATAATTAAATGGTTTTATAAAAATCATATTTCTTCATACGGGCTCATTTTTTGGCATTCTTTGCCTTGATGTTCTCATCTCGAGAAGTACTACGACTTTCCTTTTGGTGACACTACCCAAAACCCGTCCAATTTCTTAATCCTATTTTGACGTTAATAAATTTAATTACTTGGTTGGTTTTACTTTTAAAAAAATCATAACTCCTCCAATTGTAGTTAGATTTTGACGAAGCTTATATTAATGGAATCACATCGTTGTGTACTTTCCGAATATATTAAGCAACTTAGTAAACAATACAACTTTCCGGACACTCATTTTTGAGCCTATGAATCGATTTATCCTTATATGCAAGAGTATACTCAATCATCTTTATTTGTAAAAATTAAATATTACATTGATACTCTATTACATTTATTTATCTATATTAATTTCTAACAGTGGTCAGTGACAAAGTTTTCCTGGTCGCCACATTCTCCCTCTGTTTAAGGAATTTGGTCCCGATATTCAATTTGTAGCCATGATTCCTTCGAACAAATGAGGTTACTAGCTCTTCATTTAATGTTCCCATTCTCACATGTACTCTAGTCCTCGATTGGAGTTCCATCGTACCATTACTATAGGGATATGGCTTTGCTTAAGCCTTTTCACTTCTCGATCCACAATTTTATCGGTTCCTCGACGAAGTTTAGCTTGGTATTGACTTGAACCTCCTCAAGAGGAATGATAAGTGCATCATTTGAGAGACACCACTTGAGATTGGACACAAGGAAGACGTCATTCACACTGCTGAGTTCTTAAGTAAACATGGTCGGTAAGCTATAGACCAATCCTTTTGAGGATCTCTAATGGCCCTATATATCATGGGTTTAGGTTACCCCGCTTTCTAGGCCTTATGACTCCTTTCCAATAAGTGACCTTTAGCATAAACCTGTCTGCAACTTCAAATTCAAGGGGTTTGCGTCTGATATCAACGTAGCTCTTTTGATGACTACGAGTGGTATTCAAATGCTCTCATATTTGGAAGATCTTCTCAGTGGTATCATGGATGATTTATGGGCCTATTAGCAAGATATCTCCTGTGAATTCCTTTGCTACTTGTGTATCTCCTACTTCTGCCCATCATATTGGTGATCAACACTTATGACCATATAAAGTTTCAAGTGGTGCAACCTTGATGCTGGTATGATAGTTATTATTGTATGAGAAATCGATCAAGGGTAGATGAGTGTCCCATGTATTTCCAAAATCTATCACACAGGCCTTGAGCATATCCTACAGTGTTTGGAGTGTTGTTTCACTTTGACTACCAGTATGAGGATGATAGGTTGTGTTCATGTCTAGACAGGTACCAAGAGATTTTTGTAGGCTTTGGTAGAATCGTGAGGTTAACCTACTATCTCTATATGAGATAATAGATAATGACACCCTATGCAACCTGAATATCTCTCGGAGGTACGTCTAGGTCAACTTTTCAATTTTATTTGTCTCTTTTATTGGTTGGAAGTGGGCGGACTTGGTCCGTTTATTATTTTGTAACCACTAGATAGTCATTGAAATATGTTCCCACTTCCATTATGGGATTTTTGGTTGTTGTAACAACTTTAATGGCTTTTAGTGCTCCGCCTTGAATTTCAAGCAAGTCAGGTACTTGCCTACATATGTAGCAATCTCTCCCTTCATATTTGGCCACAAATAAAGCTTCTTCAAGTCAAAGTGCATCTTGTTGGCTCCGGGGTGAATGGAATATCTCATATTATGAGCTTCATTCATGACCAGCTCTCCATGATTACCGAATTTTGGAACCCAAATCCAGTTCATCAAAATATCTTGATCCATTATTCTTAATTTCGAGTTGCTTTTCCATTCCTTGCAAATCCTCTGTACTTATGTTTTCGTCTGTGAGAGAAGTCATTTGAGCATCCAAAATATGTGTGGTCAGATTAGACTAGATAGTCATGGTGAGTGCTTTAACTCTTCGGGGTTTGACTCCTTCCTTTCGGCTTAAGGCATCAACCACTACATTTGCTTTGCACAAGTGATAAGAAATCTCATGTTCATAATCATTTTGCAACTCTAACCATCTTCGTTATCTAATGTTGAGGCCATTTTGATAGAAGATGTGCTGAAGATTCTTGTGATTCGTGTAGATCGTAGATTTTGTTCCATAAAGCTAACCACGACATATTTTCAGCAAGCCTGGGTGACAAATGTCGTACAGATTGTGACGCCTGAAGAACGTCGTGTTCAGGCCATCTTAGGTCACCAAGCATGGTTATAATAACTCACAATTTGATATTGAACAATACGATTAGTGTATGAATAAGTAAACAACTTCACATACTTTTATTAAATAATAAAACTATAATATAGTATCTTACAGTACAACTGGTGAATCCAGGAACTTACAATTACATGGTTTTTATACAAGTACAAATATAGAATATTATTCCGGTACAGAGAAAACATACTTTTTCATGATTTTATGTGAATTAAAAATACATTATACTATCTCAGAGTACAACAACATTTACACGTTTTGGTCTTAGGGTATTAAGACTACAACACATTTACAACGGAAAATATAGGATTTTCTGGGAAAACATACTTACATTTTCAAGGAACAAATGACAGATTTCAATTACAAACATGTTTATGAACTCACCAACTTAATTTTTGACATTCTTTTCAAAAATACTTGTATTGTTAGGAAATCGGTAAACGGGTATCCATAGGTTTTGAGAAGACGGAGCTTCATAGACTCATGTCTTTTAGTTTTTGCTATACATTTTGGTGTCAAGTATACATTGATTTGAACATGAATGTAAAACTATATTTTTTCAATGTAATGGTTGTTGTACTTTTATTACTATTATGCAATTGTTGTGATATTGTACATGACATCCTCCGCCCCCGAATGTTTCCGCCGTTCCGGTTTAGGGTGTGACATAAAGGCCCGGAGAGCGATCTAGATAGCCTATAGTCCCTGCGAAGCGGTCCATTCGGGCTGAAGGCGCATATATGCATGTTTTTATATGTATCGGTTGTGTGTGGTAATTTGGGAGAACTCACTAAGCTTTGGCTTATAGTTTAAATTTTATGTTTTAGGTACTTCAGATGACTGGGATAAACAAAGGCATGATCGTGCACATTCTTCTGATTTTGATATTTGATTTCGGGATACTCTGATTCGTGATTATTACTTTTGGGAACTATGTTTTGTAAACAATTTTGGTTTTTTGGTTGGATTTTAAAAATGAAAATGTTACCTTGATTTTTGGGATGTTAAACGATCACTCATTAAGTTCAAAATCATTGATTTTGATCGTAATATAAAGTTACGATACAAACTTTTTTTGATATGTTAAATGTATCTATCATTTTGTCAAACAAGTTAACTCTAAGAAAAACTATTCAATGTTCTTATAAAACAATTATATCAATATTTTTACATAAAAATAAATGAAAACTACACGAAAATACTTAAGAATTCAAAACTTCCAAGATGTGAGTTCTTTGACACATTAAATCGAACATCTTGCAAGCATCCTTATATTCAACATCACTTTGATGATTTTTTATAACTTCTCCATCAAAAAGTATTTTCAAAACTTAAAGCTTGAACAAATTAATGTGATAATTCAATCTCATAAAACTTAAATCAACAAGAAGATGCATTCAAGTTCAAACAATAGAATTGTAGATAAAATTAAATAATAGCAAAAAAACTAACAAAAATGATAAATCAATTCATAAGTCTCATATGTCAAACAACAAATTGGTAACGTCCCAAAAGTTAAGCTAATTTTTTGTCATTTAAAAAGTATAAGTAAACAATTTCAAACACTTTGATAAAAAGATAAAGTAATAAATTGTGTTCCAAAACATGATCATGTCATAGCCAGAATATATTAAATCATTATAACAACAAAAGTCTGAGATAAAATAATAGTGATGCACACGTCGTATATTCAAGCCGACACCTCCCCGATCAGAGGAACTACCTGAAAAACATTAAATCAAGAACTTTAAGCATAAAGTTTAGTAAGTTCCATAAAATAATACATAACACAATACAAACATAAATTCATACAAACAAATGCTCTCAACTTTAGTTTCGATTCACCTGATCAACGGTGAGTAACAAATCTAGTGCACGTCTAGTCATCAACGACAACTAACAGCTCTACTGCATGTCTAGTCATCAACATTGGTTAATGGCTCTAGTGTCGATCCACCATCAACCCCTCAAACATAATATGTTGACATATCATACATTCAATACTATACTAGCCTACTTCCTTATTTAACATATCAGAATACATCTACATCTAATCATTCGAAGGATACCAACGGTAACACATAGTATAGTGAGATAACTCACCTGAATCGAAAAACTGACAAATTACCAATATATGCTCAAACACGCGAGAAAAAGTCCCACTGTGACAACCTCAAATCTATTCCCGTTACAAATTCCATTTTCACTAACGGAACGTATCACTATACGTTATTTTATGTAATATTTGGAATCGTCAATATCCGAATATCTAAATTTATGCATGGCTTGATATTATCTTAAGAAATATAACTCGTATGTGTTAACCCCGTTTAACCTAATAGAGTTGTATTACCTTTTCCACCACTTCACCCGGGTAAAAAGTTTTGACCTAGTTAACTTTAAACATCGGGTAGCCGTGTATCGGGTGCGATACTCGAGACATATGGAATGAGTGTACACAACATTTGAATACTCTTTTACCACACACCCACTCTCTCTCTCTCTACTTTCTCTCTCTAGACTCGAAATCGACCCCGATTCCGCTAATTTCCGACTTCCAAACGTAAGTACTCATCCTCTATCTTAATCTAATCATGCTTCATTGGATTTAGGGGCCAAAATCATAGAAATCAAGGACCAAAGAGGAGTTTACGGCCTAAGAAGCTCCTTAGGCCGTAAACCCCCAAAATCATGCCAAAGATCAAGTTTTTCCTCCTTTTAAGCTAGTATACTAATTAAGGCATATATCTAGAAGAGTTTGGACACTAAAGCACAAGGATTTGATGCTTAAAAAGGAGTTTATGGCCCAAGCTTGTGCTTAGGCCGTAAACACCTTAAACACCCCAAAAATCTTGGATTTAAGTCCCAAAAACTCATCTAGGGTGTTTAGTATTTTAGCCTTGACACTAGTAAACGTTTAAGTACATCAAACAACACCATTTGAGGACAAAATGAGGAGTTTACGGCCTAGCTTAAGCTTGGGCCGTAAACACCCAAAAAGTTGTGTCAAACAAGTCCCTAAACCACTCAAATGCATGAAAGGAATTTAGCTAAGGCCTTTGGAGGTGTGTTGTACCATAAAACTTCACATTTGGATGCAAAATGAAGAGTTTACGGCCAAGGATGTTCTTGGGCCGTAAACTCCCCAAAAGTTCATACCAAATTGTCCCAAAACTCATTATAGGGCCTTCTAGGATTTATCTAAGGTGTATGAGACCATGTTGTACCATTAAAACATACATCTTGAAGGATTTATTGGAGTTTACGGCCCAAGAACAAGTCTTGGCCGTAAACTCCCCAAAAATGTCACAAATTATGATGTTTAATCCTTCCCTTTTAGTCCAAGACACCTACCATTAAATTAAGGAAGTGATATAAGGCCCTAAACATACATTTTGGAGTGTCACAAGAGTTTACGGCCAAGCCTAGGGGGCTTACGGCCGTAAACTCCCAAAGGGTGGCTTTTAGGCCATAAACTCCAAGGGAGTGAGCTCATGGACCCTCCCGTAAACCATTCATGGCCTTGTACCACTCCCGGGAACCCTCTCTAGGCCTTAAAACCCCGAAAACGATGCTAGAATGTCCAAATACTATAATGAAAAGCATAAGATGATTAACTTCTTGTAAAATACATATTACATATGACATTAGGGTCCTAAAAGGTGCTCAAGTGGTTATTTGGTACCAAACGCTCAATCGACACTTTTACCCGATTTACCCGATTCACCCGATTTCCGCGATTTCAGGTGAGTTCATACCCCTTTAATGAACCTTTCAAATGTTTTAAATGTTTTAGGGGGGAGATACAAGTTGCTTATAAATTTTTATGTAAAGTTTTACAGAACGGTTTCCGCGTTACAAGGATTAATCACATGTGATTCACTACCTTTTGTTCAAATCACATGTGATTTGTCCCTATGCCTTATAAACGGGTTTTACCCTTTTCAAACCATTTTAAACAGTGAGTCAGATTTTAAATGTTCTTTTGGAAAAATACTTTTATTTAATCAATTTACTTATAAAATGTAACCACTCTGATATATTTATATAAGTAAGACTTGGAGGACTTAGGACCGATATCTCGCCTTATTTCCTGTTCTTGTTTGATTGTGGGCTTAGGGTAGTAGTTATCCGTCCGACTGTCGTTGATTTCTTAGTTATATAATCTGTATATCAGTGTGGAATACAAATGTTACTGCTTTCACTTAATACTAAAGTCGCTAACATGCTAAGAACCATCCTCACTAAGATAACTATAATAGGTATAGTTACGGTTGCTACAGTTACTACTCGCTAAAGTCATTTCTATCTACACTATAATACTCACTATTACTAGACGATACACTAGTAAGAGAATACACTATGATCAATACTAAAAGATTACTACACTATAACAATAGAGAAAACACTAAACAAACAATAACACACTAACCCACTACGACATACTCTATTCGCTATCCACTACGCCCAAAGTTTTCCAGCAGGGAGACGACTCTACATGTATAGATCTATACGGGGCAGACGCTATCACATCCCGACTGTTAATTTCAGTCCGCGCCGTTCAGGCCCAGGGATGCCACTATTTCACTATACTGTGCATGACTGGGAAGGTCATGGGATCCTCTATTATCGTCACTATTAGTAATATACAAGGAATACATCTACAACTACTCTAAAATACTACACTAAATGCTAAACTACATCCCGAAGTAAGTAAGTATCTATCACTAAAGGAAGCTTGCACCTCTAGCACTGATTTTAGGCTTAACCTATTCTGTCGCATTTATTACTTGGAGTTTGCAAATATACTTTACAATAAACTGTTTCAAAGAAATGAAGAATGCATACTTTTCACAGATTGTCACTAAAAATGTATTTTCTGGAAAATATGGGATTTTTCTAAGCTTCTACTACTTATGAATAATGATACATTTTTCGCACCAATGCTTTGTATACAAAAACTCACACTAAACTCTTATGAGCTCACCAGCTTTATGCTGATAATCGTTTTCAAAATAACTTGTATCTTCAGGTCAAAGATAGACAGGTACAGACTCGGCATTTTTGGAGAAGGTGGATCACACAAGACCCATCTCTTATTTTTGATTTACTTTTGGGTGATTGTGAAACATTACAAAACACACTTGTAATTAAATTCACTATGTAATGCTATGGTTGTATGTTTCTTGTTTCTACTATATTGCAATTGTGATGATACTGTTCACTACGTCATCCACCCCGAAACGTATTCCGCCGTTATCGGTTTTGGGGTGTGACAGATTGGTATCAGAGCATTTTTTATAGTGAATCAAGTATATCAACCTATAAAAGATATACGAACTATAAACACTTCGGGACTAAAACACTCTGACCAAGAATATATACTGTTAAGTATCTAAAAGATCTAACTAAGTATATATATACACACATCACTATAAAACACAGGAATCAGTATTGTCCTAGAACAAAACGAAAGTATTAAGATTGTTGGGCAGCGCAATTGGGTTTAGAGACATATAGTCACATTCAGGATGATGTAGCCTGATCAACTACGTTTTCCTGAGAGTGACTAGCATGTGCCTAAGTTTGGTTGTGATGTTGCAACAAGTCTAAAACTTACCAACAATACCACAATAACGCTACCATAAGGATACTATAGGAGTATTCTGTATCTCTAGATTATACGTATGTGTTAACAAAAAGGGTCGTTACTAGTAGAACAATAGTTGCTAAGTGGATACACCACGATTACATGTGATTAGGGCACTATAGACTCAGAATCTGCAACCTTTGCTTCATTCCCTGTTCTTGTTTGATTGGGGGTCTGAAGTTAGGGTAGTTTATTCGAAGGACTATCTTGCTTCGGTTACATGTAATCGGTATGCACTATGCAAGTATTGGGTCAACTAGTAATGATTCATCCTATAAGTATCTTAGAATAGTACGTCTATTAATCCCCTTTTCCCCCTTTCTCGCATAGATAGCATGGCTGGCTTCCACCTACCCGGTGATCCATACTTTCCGAACCAGGGCAATGGAGGATGGCTCGAAGAGGAGTCCGACGACGATCACCCTATTCCTTTGGATGATCATCATGCTGAAGGCTTCTCGGATAGCTCGAGCTCCGAGCCAGAAGTCAACAACCAACCTCCTGAAGCCCCGAACCCTAACCCCCGACCGGCATTTCAGGGCCCCACTCCTATGTGGGCAATATCCTTGCGTCAATGGAGCGAGGAGCAGGGTCAGCCTTTGCCTTACAATGGAGACCGAAGTTTCTACAACATAAGCGAAGGAGGATCGGCGGATCGGGTTCTGCCCATCATGATCCGAAGGATTGCCAGGAATGTTGAGCAAAGTCAAGCTGCCATTGGTCGAGTTGTAGAAGTGGATGCCAACTCGAACCTCAATACTGTTCGCATTCGACAACTCGAGGAAGCCGTGGACAGGACAAGGAGGACCAACGAGGCTCTGCAGCATCAGCTGGCTGCATCCTGAGCTGAAGTTAGGGAACTCCGAGCATGCCAAGGGACTCATGATCGACACCTTCAAGAAGTTATGAGTCAATTAGCGGATCTAAGGATTCGCCCAACTAGCAACCGTCGCCAGTCGGAGACATCTAGTTACTTCACTCTTTTGTTTAAAGGACAAGCCTTTTATCTCTATGTTCCGTAAGTCTCTTGTCTGTAAACATTCGTAGTTTAAAAGTACTCTAGCTGAACCTCTAAACTGCCAACATTTTCTCTATGGTATGATGTAAGACCTACTGCTAGGTCAATTTTCATGATCTTGTGATGCATCATTAATACCATTATATTGGCAGATGATTTCTGTATTGCTATAACTCTTACCCTGATCTTGGATTATGTTGATTTAAATCCACGAAACGCTCTATTCATATTTGCAATAGGCTCTTACTATTGCTATCATTTCTATGATCTTCCAGTGAAGGATGCCTCCACGAAAGCATCCCAGCAGAGGAAGACCTGAAACTCAAACCCCTCCTCCACCACCTCCTCCTCCTCAGTTCGATCCGGTGTTGTTCCAAACGGCTGTGACTGCGGCTGTAACAGCAGCCATGGCCCAAATGAACTCGGGTGATGCGAGTGGTGGGAATTCTAGATTTGGTGAAGTCTGCCAACGAGTGCAGGGATGCACTTATAAGGACTTCATGAATTGTAAACCTACTTTATTTGATGGTACCGGAGGAATTCTGGCATTGTCCCAATGGTTCAAAAGAACCGAAGCTGTATTCGAGATGTGCTCTTGTCCCGAAGAGAGCAAAATCAAGTTCACTACTGCTACCCTCACTAACAGGGCGTTGTCATGGTGGAATGGCCATGTCAATGCACTCTCCTTGGTCACAGCCAATGCCATGGGCTGGGACACTCTAAAAGATCTTATGAGAGGAGAGTACTGCCCTAGGGGCGAAGTTCAGAAGCTTGAGGAAGAACTCTGGAACCTCGAGATGAAGGGGACCGACATAACGACTTATACGGCCAGGTTTTGCGACTTGGCGGCTATGTGTCCCAACATGATCCCCTCTGAAAGCAAGAAGATTGAACGCTACATCTGGGGTTTAGTGCCCCCGTATCGAGGAAATGTTCTGGCCTCACGCCCTACCACTTTCGACAGCGCCAAGGAATTGGCCCAGAGTCTGATCAACCACGAAATCTCCTCCACTCCAGCAACAACAACCACAACAACCACTGCACCATCCGGATCATCTGATAGAAAGAGGAAACGATGGGATAAGAAGAAAAGCAAGAAAACTCAAACCAACTCCAAGGATCAGCAAATTGTGGCGGTCCATGCTGCCACCATCCCAGCCACACCAGCTGCTCCAGCCCCACCGAAGGCTTACAGTGGAAACTTGCCTAAGTGTCCCAAGTGCCCTTTTCACCACAACGGTCCTTGCCGTGAATTGCAGTGTTCCAATTGCGGACGAAAGGGCCACACTGTCCGATTTTGCAAGGCCCCTCCCAAACCTATCACACAGGTTCCTGGTATGGGAGTGACCCCGACTTGTTATGGCTGCGGTGAAGCGGGCCATTTTAAGAAGAACTGTCCGAAGGCTGCAAATGCTGGGGGAACTGGAAGGTTACTTGCTATCGGTCACAATGAAGCGGTAGCCGATCCCACGGTGGTCACGGGTACGTTTCTTCTCAACAACTCTTATGCCTGTGTCTTATTCGATAGTGGTGCAAAAAGAAGCTTCATAAATCAAAACTTTAAACACTTACTCAAACAAACCCCTCAACCACTAAAAGAAACATTCGTTGTAGAAATGGCTAATGGGAAGACAGAAAGCTCTAATGAAATCTATATAGGTTGCACTCTCACGTTAGATGATCACCCCCGTTTTAATCGATCTTATACCAGTCTCAATCAAAAATTTCGATGTCATTGTTGCCATGGATTGGCTAAGCCTTCACTACGCCGACATCCTATGCTCCGAGAAAGCCATTCGCCTGAACTCTCCGAATCGAGAGACCCTATTGATATACGGAGATAAGCCAAGTACAAACCTTCGTATCATCTCTAGTATTCAGGCTCAGAAATACTTGCGCAAGGAATATCGCGCCTTTCTTGCTCACATCGTCAACACTAACCAGAAATCAAAAGATCCAAAAGACATTCCTGTAGTATGCGATTTTCCTGATGTCTTTCCGGAGGATCTTCCAGGCCTACCTCCCAAACGACAGGTTGAATTCAGAATCGACCTAATCCCAGGAGCTACCCCCGTAGCTAAGTCGCCCTACCGTCTAGCGCCCGCCGAAATGCAAGAACTCTCCGGTCAACTCAACGAACTGCTCAGCAAGGGCTTTATAAGACCGAGTTTCTCACCTTGGGGAGCTCCGGTCTTGTTCGTGAAGAAAAAGGATGGGTCGTTTCGGATGTGCATTGATTATAGGGAACTCAATAAACTCACGATCAAAAATCGCTATCCTCTCCCTCGTATCGACAACCTATTCGACCAACTCCAAGGAGCAAGTTACTTCTCTAAGATTGATCTTAGATCGGGGTACCATCAGTTACGGGTGCTTGAGGAAGATGTTCCAAAGACAGCTTTCCGAACCCGCTACGGGCATTTTGAGTTCGTAGTGATGCCCTTTGGACTTACTAACGCCCCTGCAGTATTCATGGACTTGATGAATAGGGTATGTCGTCCGTATTTAGATCAGTCCGTCATCGTCTTTATTGACGACATACTCGTCTACTCTCGGAGCGAGGAAGAGCACGGAAATCATTTACGATTAGTCCTGGAAACCCTGCGATCCGAGAAGTTGTATGCGAAGTTCTCTAAGTGCGAGTTTTGGATCCGAAGAGTTGAATTCTTAAGGCACGTGGTCAGTGAAGACGGAATCCACGTGGACCCCTCCAAAATCAAAGCTATTGAGAACTGGTCAGCTCCAAAGACGCCTACGGAAATTCGTCAATTTCTAGGCCTCGCTGGCTACTACCGCCGATTCATCCAAAATTTCTCTCGGATTGCGAAACCTCTCACCATGTTAACACAGAAGGGTGTATCATTCGACTAGGAAGAGAAGCAGGAGAAGGCATTTCAGACCCTGAAGCGAGCCCTATGCACTGCACCAGTATTATCCCTTCCCGAAGGGACAGAAGATTTCGTCGTATACTGTGACGCATCCAATCAGGGGCTCGGTTGTGTCTTGATGCAACGAGGCAAGGTTATCGCCTATGCCTCGAGACAGCTAAAGAACCATGAAGTGAACTACACTACTCATGACCTCGAGTTAGGAGCGGTCGTCTTCGCACTAAAAATCTGGAGACATTACTTGTATGGGACGAAGAGCGTGGTGTACACTGATCATAAAAGCCTCCAACATATACTAAACCAAAAAGAACTCAACATGAGACAGCGTCGATGGGTCGAGTTACTTAACGATTATGATTGTGAAATTAGATATCATCCGGGGAAAGCCAACGTAGTAGCGGACGCCCTGAGCAGAAAAGAATATTCCGGACGAAGGACCAAGTCGTTGACAATGACTATACATTCACATCTATCCACGCAGATCAAAGAGGCTCAGCTGGAAGCCTTAAAGCCTGGGAACGTAACGGGAGAATCCCTGCGCGGAATGGATAAAAATCTGGAGGTTAAGGGTGACGGAGCCTATTACTTCATGGACCGAATCTGGACTCCACGCCATGGAGGTTTCAGAGATTTGGTTATGAGGGAAGCACACAACACTCGTTACTCCGTCCACCCGGGTTCAGATAAGATGTATCTGGATCTCAAAAAGCTATACCGGTGGCCAAACATGAAAGCGGAGATCGCTACCTTTGTAAGTAAGTGCCTTACTTGCGCGAAGGTCAAAGTCGAATGTCAAAAGCCATCAGGACTCCTCCAACAACCGGAGGTACCAGAATGGAAGTGGGAGCGAATCACAATGGACTTTGTCACCAAGCTGCCCAAGACAGCAGGTGGATTTGATACCATTTGGGTCATCGTTGACAGGTTGACCAAGTCTGCACACTTCCTACCCATCAAGGAGACGGACAAGATGGAGAAGCTCACTAGAATATATATAAACGGAATAGTGCGACTGCATGGCGTCCCTATATCTATTATATCAGACAGAGATAGTAGATTCACCTCTAGATTTTGGCAATCATTGCAAAAGGCACTAGGGACGAGGCTGGACATGAGTACAGCCTACCATCTGCAGACTGACGGGCAAAGTGAGAGGACGATCCAAACATTAGAAGACATGTTGCGAGCTTGTGTGATCGACTTCGGGAAATCGTGGGATACAAACTTACCTCTTGTGGAGTTTTCCTATAACAATAGTTATCATACAAGCATCAAGGCAGCTCCATTCGAAGCCCTCTACGGCCGGAAGTGCAGATCCCCTTTGTGCTGGGCCGAGGTGGGAGACACTCAGTTAGCTAAAGGACGAGTTCCTGACAGCGCCCTCACTGGTCCAGAGATCATTCAAGAGACGACCGAGAAGATTGTACAGATACGTGAACGACTAAAAGCTGCTAGGGATCGACAGAAAAGCTACGCCGACAAACGAAGAAAACCCTTGGAATTCCAGGTGGGAGACCGGGTCCTCCTGAAGGTCTCGCCCTGGAAAGGCACGATACGCTTCGGGAAGCGTGGAAAGTTAAACCCAAGGTACATAGTTCCTTTTGAGATTCTTGCTAGAATCGGTCCTGTAGCCTACAAACTAAATTTACCCCGTGAGCTAAGTAACATACATCCTACTTTCCACGTCTCAAACTTGAAGAAATGTCTGTCTGACGAGACTCTCGTGATTCCTCTCGACGAGATCGAGATCAATGAGAGCCTCAACTTCGTGGAAGAACCTGCGGAGGTCTTGGATCGTGAAGTAAAACGGACGAAACAAAGCCGCATCCCAATTGTGAAGGTTCGGTGGAACGCCAAGCGAGGACCGAAATTCACTTGGGAGCGCGAGGATCAGATGAAACTCAAATATCCTCATCTCTTTGCTTAGTAATATTGTAGTAACGTATCTATTGTATTCTAAATTTCGGGACGAAATTCCCCTAACGGGGGGATGATGTGACAACCTCAAATCTATTCCCGTTACAAATTCCATTTTCACTAACGGAACGTATCACTATACGTTATTTTATGTAATATTTGGAATCGTCAATATCCGAATATCTAAATTTATGCATGGCTTGATATTATCTTAAGAAATATAACTCGTATGTGTTAACCCCGTTTAACCTAATAGAGTTGTATTACCTTTTCCACCACTTCACCCGGGTAAAAAGTTTTGACCTAGTTAACTTTAAACATCGGGTAGCCGTGTATCGGGTGCGATACCCGAGACATATGGAATGAGTGTACACAACATTTGAATACTCTTTTACCAAACACCCACTCTCTCTCTCTACTTTCTCTCTCTAGAGTCGAAATCGACCCCGATTCCGCTAATTTCTGACTTCCAAACGTAAGTACTCATCCTCTATCTTAATCTAATCATGCTTCATTGGATTTAGGGGCCAAAATCATAGAAATCAACGACCGAAGAGGAGTTTACGGCCTAAGAAGCTCCTTAGGCCGTAAACCCCCAAAATCATGCCAAAGATCAAGTTTTTCCTCCTTTCAAGCTAGTATACTAATTAAGGCATATATCTAGAAGAGTTTGGACACTAAAGCACAAGGATTTGATGCTTAAAAAGGAGTTTATGGCCCAAGCTTGTGCTTAGGCCGTAAACACCTTAAACACCCCAAAAATCTTGGATTTAAGTCCCAAAAACTCATCTAGGGTGTTTAGTATTTTAGCCTTGACACTAGTAAACGTTTAAGTACATCAAACAACACCATTTGAGGACAAAATGAGGAGTTTACGGCCTAGCTTAAGCTTGGGCCGTCAACACCCAAAACGTTGTGTCAAACAAGTCCCTAAACCACTTAAATGCATGAAAGGAATTTAGCTAAGGCCTTTGGAGGTGTGTTGTACCATTAAACTTCACATTTGGATGCAAAATGAAGAGTTTACGGCCAAGGATGTTCTTGGTCCGTAAACTCCCCAAAAGTTCATACCAAATTGTCCCAAAACTCATTATAGGGCCTTCTAGGATTTATCTAAGGTGTATGAGACCATGTTGTACCATTAAAACATACATCTTGAAGGATTTATTGGAGCTTACGGCCCAAGAACAAGTCTTGGCCGTAAACTCCCCAAAAATGTCACAAATTATGATGTTTAATCCTTCCCTTTTAGTCCAAGACACCTACCATTAAATTAAGGAAGTGATATAAGGCCCTAAACATACATTTTGGAGTGTCACAAGAGTTTACGGCCAAGTTTAGGGGGCTTACGGCCGTAAACTCCCAAAGGGTGGCTTTTAGGCCATAAACTCCAAGGGAGTGAGCTCATGGACCCTCCCCTAAACCATTCATGGCCTTGTACCACTCCCGGGAACCCTCTCTAGGCCTTAAAACCCCGAAAACGATGCTAGAATGTCCAAATACTATAATGAAAAGCATAAGATGATTAAATTCTTGTAAAATACATATTTCATATGACATTAGGGTCCTAAAAGGTGCTTAAGTGGTTATTTGGTACCAAACGCTCAATCGACACTTTTACCCGATTTACCCGATTCACCCGATTTCCGCGATTTCAGGTGAGTTCATGCCCCTTTAATGAACCTTTCAAATGTTTTAAATGTTTTAGGGGGAGATACAAGTTGCTTATAAATGTTTATGTAAAGTTTTACAGAACGGTTTCCGCGTTACAAGGATTAATCACATGTGATTCACTACCTTTAGTTCAAATCACATGTGATTTGTCCCTATGCCTTATAAACGGGTTTTACCCTTTTCAAACCATTTTAAACAGTGAGTCAGATTTTAAATGTTCTTTTGGAAAAATACTTTTATTTAATCAATTTACTTATAAAATGTAACCACTCTGATATATTTATATAAGTAAGACTTGGAGGACTTAGGACCGATATCTCGCCTAATTTCCTGTTCTTGTTTGATTGTGGGCTTAGGGTAGTAGTTATCCGTCCGATTGTCGTTGATTTCTTAGTTATATAATATGTATATCAGTGTGGAATACGAATGTTACTGCTTTCACTTAATACTAAAGTCCCTAACATGCCAAGAACCATCCTCACTAAGATAACTATAATAGGTATAGTTACGGTTGCTACAGCTACTACTCGCTAAAGTCATTTCTATCTACACTATAATACTCACTATTACTAGACGATACACTAGTAAGAGAATACACTATGATCAATACTAAAAGATTACTACACTATAACAATAGAGAAAACACTAAACAAACAATAACACACTAACCCACTACGAGATACTCTATTCGCTATCCACTACGCCTGAAGTTTTCCAGCAGGGAGACGACTCTACATGTATAGATCTATACGGGGCAGACGCTATCACATCCCGACTGTTAATTTCAGTCCGCGCCGTTCAGGCCCAGGGATGCCACTATTTCACTATACTGTGCATGACTGGGAAGGTCATGGGATCCTCTATTATCCTCACTATTAGTAATATACAAGGAATACATCTACAACTACTCTAAAATACTACACTAAATGCTAAACTACATCCCGAAGTAAGTAAGTATCTATCACTAAAGGAAGCTTGCACCTCTAGCACTGATTTCAGGCTTAACCTATTCTGTCGCATTTATTACTTGGAGTTTGCAAATATACTTTACAATAAACTGTTTCAAAGAAATGAAGAATGCATACTTTTCACAGATTGTCACTAAAAATGTATTTTCTGGAAAATATGGGATTTTTCTAAGCTTCTACTACTTATGAATAATGATACATTTTTCGCACCAATGCTTTGTATACAAAAACTCACACTAAACTCTTATGAGCTCACCAGCTTTATGCTGATAATCGTTTTCAAAATAACTTGTATCTTCAGGTCAAAGATAGACAGGTACAGACTCGGCATTTTTGGAGAAGGTGGATCACACAAGACCCATCTCTTATTTTTGATTTACTTTTGGGTGATTGTTAAACATTACAAAACACACTTGTAATTAAATTCACTATGTAATGCTATGGTTGTATGTTTCTTGTTTCTACTATATTGCAATTGTGATGATACTGTTCACTACGTCATCCACCCCGAAACGTATTCCGCCGTTATCGATTTTGGGGTGTGACACCCACGAACCACCTAGAAAACAAATAGTGGCCAAATTTTAATCTACAGCCCATTCCTCAAAGTTTGACCAAAAGTCAAACTTGGTTAAAAATCAACGGTCAACTTACCCCAACCACATTGGGAAATACTACAAGACAAAATATCCATGTCTGGCCATCAAGAATCGCATTGCAACACCCTATTGGATGTGTCATGAATATCGAAAAATCAACTAACTTTTCATTAAGGTCTTAATCGTTTAAGACCAAGGCCTAAATCATCATATCTAAATCTTCTAAGGTTTATACTGGATAAAGTTTCCAACTTTATCTAGTTTCAAAGATAATTTAAGATAAAATTAAAAATGGCTTAAAAGGGTAATACCTAAATATTCTATGGATGATTCAACTGTTGAAAGCTTCGTATGGAAATTCGATGTGTAGAGATTGATCTCTATTCATGTAGGGGATTTTTGGAAATTTTAGTATAAATATGTATATATTTACTAACTTTTGATAGATATAAATATATAAATATAATGTATATATATAATTAACTGTAAGAGGGTTTGTGTTCTTCTTTATAAGTGCTTCGAATGATACATCGTATGTACAAAATGGAGTATATGTGAATGAGATATCGATGCTCAAAGATGAGTATTTGAGAATAGAAGTTGGCAAGAGAGGTGGGTGTGGGAATTAGTCCCAGATTAGTAGAAAGACCATACTCAAGTAAGTTTACAAGCTTAAATGTATGATACACTTACAAGATTATATATATGGTTTTATTCGAATTACTATCTGTAACACTCGTAGATCCGGGAT
The DNA here is from genome assembly GCF_002870075.4 of Lactuca sativa. Classification (NCBI taxonomy): domain Eukaryota; kingdom Viridiplantae; phylum Streptophyta; class Magnoliopsida; order Asterales; family Asteraceae; genus Lactuca; species Lactuca sativa. Next base: position 179,025,246 of record NC_056625.2, on the reverse strand, counting down.
AGTCAATTTAGAGATAATAGGGGTCGAAAATGACTTTTGGGCAAAAGATTATTTAGAATAAATAATCTTAACCAAGTTGAATTATATGTTACAAGGTTTCCGTACATATAAAGAATGCCGAAATCCGAGTTATAACGAAGAAGTTATGGCCCGTCGAAATTTTACGGCAAAACTGACACGGCACCGGGAGACGTAAATAGTGAATTTACGATGGAGGACTTTTTAGCCTTAGTGATATAAACCAAATTTTTAGTATACGTTAAACCAAGAACATCCATAAAATGAACGCCCAAATCTGACTTCGTATAAGGAAGTTATGAGTTTTCTAAGATTTGGCCTAGCAGTGCACAACCCGAAATTCGAATTTTAGTTCGAGAAGTTTTTGGCTTACGCAACCTTAATGAGAGTTGAAGATCTCATTAATATGAGCTCAACGGTAATGTCACACCCCCAAACCAAGGATGGTGGAAACGTCCGGGGGTGGAGGACTTCATGTAGTATCACAACAACGAGTATAATAGTGTTCAATGTAAATACAACCATCTTAAATATAATTGAAAAAGTTACACCAATGTATATGTTTACATGTTTCTAATCAATTACATTATGATGACAAGATGAACTGTTTGACGATTCAACGTCCCATCCTCAAAATGCTGTTGGTTTTTCCTGTTTCACTGATTTCCTGAGAATACAAGTTGTTTTGAAAAAGTGTCAACACAAAGGTTGGTGAGTTCATAAGTTTTTGTGAATAAGAGTTTGGAAACCATTCTTTGTAATTTTTTGTGTGTCACCAAGAAAAATCCAATATTTTCCTTTATAAAGTTATGTGATCCTAAATCCCAAAACCAAGAATAAACAAGTATTTTCCATACTTAATGATATAACCGTGGTTTTAAATTGGCATAAAACCTGTAGTCTTAAATACCAAGACCGAAAGTGTACAGTAATATCCGTACTTATTGAGATAGAAAGTGATTTTAAATTGTCATAAAACCTCTTTTGATTGTGAAAATTCCCGTAAACTTTATCAGTTGTTAACTTCTTATGTAAGTCGCTATAACCATACTATGACTGAATGAACCTGCCACGACGTTTCTCAGGCGTCGCGGAACTGATATGACATTTGTCACCACAGACCTGCCGGTCTAGCTGTTGCGTACAGCTCAGGTGTGGGGTGTCTAACCCAATATAGTGATGGGTTTTAGCCATAAGAACATCCTATGTGCTCATACAAACCCTAATGCTTGGATCTAGGTTTCTCTATTGTACATGCAATTCATCCAAGACTTTAAACCCTAGATCTAGCATACAATTAATCATATTAACATCTGAAAGGGTTTTTAGATCTTACCTTGATTGTTATGTAGCAATAACAATCACAAATCCTCCTTGTAATGACTTTAGAAAGCTTAGAGTCGCAAATGTCACTCCTCTAATGGTTCACAAACACCAAGAGCAAGAGGATGAAGAATAAGGAGAGAGGAGGCTGCCCAAAACGTGTGGAAACTCTAGAGAACAAGTTCACCACGTTTTTGGGGCTTAAGGGTCCTTTAAATAGTGAGGCTATTAGGGTTATCTAACAAGGAAACCCTAATTTGGATGATTAGGCCCTTAGCAACCCATGGACTCCTTCCTTAAAGGCCTAGGACGATTTCTAATGGGTTTCCCCATAGAATTCGTCCACCCCTCTTATATGGAGTCCATTAGCTCAATATTCAGCTATCATACAATTGACAGTTCTAGTCCCTTAAGTTTAATTAATGTCTTTTAGCCACAAAATTAATTCCTAATTAATTATTGACTAATATTAATTAAACAATATGATTTCTCTTTTAATATATTATTCTCATAATATATTAATAAATCATAATTAATCCTTTCTCTCCATAATTCATCCTATCAAGTTGCTTTGGTGAAGGCAACCCAAAAGGACCATGCACCATCGGGTCAAGTACATACCAACATAGTTATGGACTTAGACACTAATCCATCAGTCTCCCACTTGGATAAGTCTAGTAACTATTCTGCGTATGACTTCAGATCCTGATCTGCAATTGTAGCTTTCCAAAGCCACTGTCAACTCTGATCTTATCTGATACGCGTGTCCTTTAGATAAAGGATCATATATTCCTCCATTCTAGATATCGTATAGATATGAGACATGAACTTAATCATTCCCTCTATACTATTTCCCAACTTCCGATTTATGATGACTGACAACGGACTGCAATTGATCCATCAATTTAGTCCCGACTTAGCCAAACGCTTAGGTGCCATCACTATATCATCGAGGGACCCAAAGATGTCGCTTTTATCCTACTTTGGATAAAAGGAACGGATAAACTTTGACTCAATGTTCGCTTGCACTCACTTACCGAATTACACACAACAATATGTTTTATAACACCATGTTACTGGTGCGTTTACATATTATCAATGTGCAACTGACTCGCAAGATACAACTCACACATCTTGGTTTCAAGAATATAAGATGTTATCGTCTCACTAATCACTTGTGATAAAAAAAACCATGAAGTGATCCAAGTGATCGTGGGTTTAATCCAATGCTCAAATCATATTCATAAGCACTCATGAACGTTGCAGCAAAAATTGCTTATGTCTAATATACTTTAGACAATCCACACACCAATTCACGACAGTCTTCATTCATACCTACTTCCAACATATGAACGACTGTGGTACGTTCGAATAATTTGACTGTTCTGAACCAATTAAATTATTCAGGAAGTCAAAACATGCAAAGTGAAACACAAGAATAATACTAATCCCATATGGCCTCAAACCTTTGAGTATAAATAAAACACCTTTTATTTATCACCATATCGATTACTCATTATTTGTTGTTTCGGGTAATCAACTTCTTACTTGAATTATAACTACACTTTTCCCATGCTCTTAGCATGCACACAATGCTAACCTACGGTCCTTACTTTGTGAAATAGATCAAATGAACACATTTCCAATCATATTCATTTCACAACTCCCAATCCTTATCACAAGTGTAAGAATATTAAATTCTTGCCACTTATAGAATATGTTAGATTCTAACATTTTATGCAATGATCCTTTTGTAATGTCACTGCACTAAGGTCACAATGACTATTGCCAATGAATTACAAAGCTCTCTATCTGAAATTGTTACAAGACAATTCCATAGATGTGATGTCTCTCACTCAAAGTATATTCCTTTGAACATCCTTTTGCATAAAAGTTTCTAATCTAGACATAGATTCTCAATATCCAACTCCCAATATGGAAACCTTTCCATACTTACCATATGACAACTCATTCTTAATAGAATCTTATCTATTCATAATAATGTCGATATGCTCCATCCAATATCATACTTCGAACTACTCACAAGCGACCAATCCTTAGCAAGCTTTGGATCGTCCTTTGATAGTTTTTAATTATCTTAGTCAAAACTGATTCTAGTCCTTTTTCCCTCTAAATGTGCTAGACATTTGGAAAATTTTAGAATGGTCAAATATTATAGCATTTGCAATTGATCCTATACCCGAAGCGTATGGGACACGATGCATAATGTCTTACATAAAGATACAATACTTTATGAATCTTTGGCCATAATATTTTATGTGTCACGTTCTTACCGTTCGAACTATGAAGAGGGATACCGTAATCATAATCGAAATTTAAGAACACATTATGTATCCTTGACTAAATTTATTAACATTCCACAACCTAAGCCTTTAGATTTGAAATGAAGCGTAATATTCTCTCCCTTAATTATAGCAAAACAACTATTCAACCCTTACAACTTTGCAAAGTATAACTCTTGTTTTCTATAATTAATATTGCTAACTTGCAATACTTTCCTTAATAATCATACAAGCATAATATTTATTCTCCCACTATCATGGTGATTATTATCATATAAGCATAACACTTATGCTCCCGCTAGCTTTGACATGTTTTAGAAAACAACTAAACTTCCAGACTTGGATAGCTTCTCAAACTTATACACCTTTGCCTTGGATAGCTCATATGTGTGTCTAAACAATTTAGACTAATTGCCAAAGATCACAATTCGAATCATGGAAAGGGATACCGTAACCACAATCGGATTTGAGAATACAATTTTCACAATCACCATCTTTTTAAAATCTCTCTTAAAGGTGTATGTGTTCTTATCCATGCGAATTTGTCAAAACCAAAGTTTGCGACAAATCCAAACTCTTATGGACCGAACTTTCTTAATCTTGATTTCTTGCCTTATGGTAACACGAGTGCCCACCATGTCTTCCAAGTAGTTAAGTAGCTCACCCTTTTCTTATCAATGTACTTTTCATTGATCAAGTTCCTTGCCTTTTATGCATTCAAATGAGAACTCATAGAACTCACATGCATAATTAACTCAATTGGAATCGCACAGAAACAAGATAGTGTCAACACGATAGGTTGTAAACCTCAATTCGTGTGCTAGTGATGATTGATAAGGTTTATTCTTGATTAGTTCTTGAAACTTTTCAAGACCATTAAGACTCCCACTGACTCCTTGACATTTAAGATTCTTTTGTCAATAAACATTTCTTGACAAACAAATATTCAAGAGTTAGTGTAGCTTTTATCAAGACAGAACACTTCATAAAATTTGTCCTAGTTGGTCTTTGTCTTATCCAAGACATCACAACTTTCCACATTTGATGATTGTTATAAACCTTCTTAAGACTTGTCACTCAATGTCACAATCTTAACTCTAACACTTGTTTTGGAACGAAGTATGATTGACTTCTTGATTTAACCATTTCTTCAATTCTTGATTCCTCTTATCAGACATACAATTGTACTAAGACTTACTTAGAGGATCAACTGAGATATGGTCCTTAACCATTAAGACCTTATCATAAAACATAATAAAAGGTACTCTCCCTTCTTCTTAGAATAGAGAAGCTTTTATCTTTCTGCCTATTTGATTCTTCTTATTCGTTCTGCTATTTATTTAAACTCTTTCAAATCAACTCGGAATTACACTCAATCTTATAAGTATAATCATATCCACTAAGCCTTTAGTGAATCATGATGAATATCTTTGTCACTTTTGTGGTGGGCTTGATCAACACACAACTTTGTGTACTTGATCTCCTAGTCCTTCACTTGACACCTTGTCAACGAATTAGTCTAATTTCCAAATATGAAACTTCTCATTCATCATGCAATACTTTTTGTATGATTCCAAGTTTCTATCCAATTGAAACTTGGGCGATGAGAAACTTTCCTTATTTGGTAAATTCTTGACATTTCCACAATTAACATAATTAAGAATCACATCCATTCGTTGTAGAAATATGCAAACATCAATTTTTCATAACGATTTTATTGCAAGGAAATAAATAAATAAATAAATACTTCAAACAAAAATTTATTTTATTCATAAAAGCAGCGGAAAACATTTGTCCTTACAAAGCAAAATCAACTAAAAAACTGTCACACCCCCAAACCTGAACGGCGGAAACGTTCGGGGGCGGATGACTTCATGTGGTAACGTAACAAATGAATACATAGTAAAGAAAGCAATACAACCATCATATATATAATTGAAAGTTTACATTTCTCAAAAGTTACATGTTCAAAACCAATTACAATATGATGTCAAAATACGAGATTAAACTGGCGCCGCAGCATCCCTTCATCAAAAGCAAAATGAATACCTGAAATTTACTGATTCCCTGGGACATACAAGTAATTTTGAAAGAGTAGATCAGCATTTAAGCTGGTGAGTTTCATAAGTATTTAAATGACAATGTTTGAATGAAATGAAATGTTTTGTCTTTGTTTGTTTGTGTTTAGAAAATCCTATATTTTCTACTAGTATAATAGTAGCCTTCACTCAAGACCAATGTTTGTTTCTAAAATATATGTAAGTGTAAAATAACCAATGAGTTTGAAAACCTTGTAAATCAATGCACTTTTAATACCCCTTGTGAGTTTTATAACCATACTATTGACTCGGAATGCCTATACACAACGTTCTTCAGGCGTTGGAATGTTATGACGTTTGTCACCCCAAACGGTGGACTGCAGCTAACAGTCAGGGCGCGGGTTGTCAAGCCCGTATAGATCTATACACAAACACCACGCTCCCCCTCCAAGGGATTCTGGTATATAATACAGGACTTGAGATGTGTACTCGAACGTACATGAAGTTAGTGTCTCACAAAACCGTGGTATAAAAACAGATCTACTTGTTAAAATGTTACGTTTGTTCTTGTATACGAAAGTAAACTTCTTGAAATTCATGTTTCTAGTACATAAGAGTTAGAAATTTGTTCGTAAAACTATACCTATTATAGTTTTCTAAAAGTGTGTCTTGTTTGTTTAGATATACTTTAGAAAAGGAATCACTTGTTTATGAAAGCATAGATTTTTGGTGTATAGTCTAAGATAGACAAGAATAATCTGAGAAAAGTTTAGTTTATACATGCATTTCAACAAATTTATATTTCAAAAGATAGAATGCTATTTTAGCATATGTTATATATATGAAAGTTCCTTTAAAGGTTTATAAATCGCATGTGATTTGGATATATACCAGCATATAAAAGAGTTTCTTTATGTAACACGCGATAATACTCGTGTGTTTTACTTGTAATCCCCCCCTTGAAAGCATATAAAAGAATTTATAGAATATTTAAAAGGTAAATTAAGGGGTATGAACTCACTTGAAAGTTTGAAGATAGCGAGATGGAAAACCGGGCAGAGTTTCGTCTCGAGAAACGGATTTTCCTCGGGATTCTCGGGAATCTCGGGAGTAAAATCGACCCTCGGGACTTGAGCAAAAAGACCAGAGCTTCGGGTTTGAACGGACACGGAAAACGAGGCAAGATTGTGAGAGAGAGGAGAGAAATGAGCCCTTTTCTCGGAAGCCCTCGCATCCTATTTATAGGAAGGCTGGACTGCCTCGGTACGCAGGGCGTACGCTCGTACGCAGCGCGTACGCGTACGTCATGCATGACCGAAGCCTCGACTGCCTCGGATGGGACATCGGGTCGGATGGGACGGCGGGTCGGATGGGACATCGGGTCGGACGGGTCGGACGCCTTGGATAGGGCGACGTGGACGATCAGAGGCCAAGTCTCTCGGGTACGCAGGGCGTACAGGGGTACGCAGCGCGTACCTCGGATGAGGACGCTGACTCCTCTTCGGATAAGGTCCGATTTTTGAATTAAATAAATATATAATTTATTTAATAAACTTCAAAAATTCATATCTTCTTCATACGAACTCCGTTTTCGATGGTCTTTATATCCACGCGTAGGTGAGACTACGCTCTACAACTTTCGTTTAGACTCCGTCGGCAAATTCCGAAATTATTTTTTTATTATTTATTTTAAACTCATCGTGTTTAAGGAATTTCTTTGAAAATTCATAACTTCTTTATCTGATGTCGGTTTTTGCCAGACTTTTTACCGCTGGAATACCATTGTCGAGACCTTCGATTCTCGTTTAGGTCATTCCGGCCAAAAGTCGCTCGATCTCCGATTCGAGTTTTTAGCTGTCTGTTGCTAAGCCGAACTTGGAAAAATCATAACTTCGCTATATGAAGTCAGATTTGGGCGTTCTTTTCACGTACGATCATGGTTCAAGGACATTTAAACATAGAAGGAAATTAAATAGAACTATTTGTACATTTTATTATGAAAGTAAATTTTATTACTCAAAAGTGGTTACAATACTTGACCCTTTTTGGTCATTACAAAGAGTTGAAATATCGGGTTGTCACATCATCCCCCCGTTAGAGAGAATTTCGTCCCGACATTTAAAGTAGTAAAGATACTAGTGAACATGAAAGAGATGAGGGTACTTTTGTTTCATCTGATCTTCGCGTTCCCATGTGAATTCAGGTCCCCGCTTGGCGTTCCAGCGAACCTTCACGATGGGTATGCGACTTTGTTTTGTTTGTTTGACCTCTCGGTCCATGATTTCTACTGGTTCTTCCACAAAGTTGAGGCTCTCGTTGATCTCGATCTCGTCGAGTGGAATAACAAGAGTCTCGTCGAACAGAAACTTTTTCAAGTTTGAGACGTGGAAGGTTGGATGGATGTTACTAAGTTCGCGCGGTAGGTTAAGCTTGTAAGCCACAGGGCCGATTCTGGCAAGGATCTCGAAAGGCCCTATGTATCTTGGATTTAGTTTCCCACGCTTTCCAAATCGTATTAAACCCTTCCACGGTGAGACCTTTAATAAGACGTGGTCTCCTACCTGGAATTCCAAAGGTTTCCTCCTTTGGTCAGCGTAGCTTTTCTGTCGGTCTCTCGAGGCTTTCAATCGTTCACGAATCTGAACGATCTTCTCTGTCGTTTCTCGTATGATTTCCGGACCGGTGAGAGTGCTTTCAGGAACTTTTCCTCTAGCTAACTGGGTATCGCCAACTTCAGTCCAGCACAGAGGGGATCTGCACTTTCGACCATAGAGGGCTTCAAACGGAGCAGCCTTTATGCTTGTATGATAACTATTGTTGTATGAAAATTCGACAAGGGGTAAATGAATATCCCATGCCTTTCCAAAGTCAATCACACAGGCTCTCAGCATATCTTCTAAAGTTTGTATTGTTCTTTCACTTTGTCCGTCTGTTTGTGGGTGGTAGGCTGTACTCATGTCTAGCCTAGTTCCCAGGGAACTTTGTAGTGATTGCCAGAATCTTGAAGTGAATCTACTATCTCGATCGGAGATAATGGATATCGGAACACCATGCAGTCGCACTACATCCCTTAAGTAAGTTCTTGTAAGCTTCTCCATTTTGTCAGTCTCCTTGATGGGTAGGAAATGCGCGGATTTGGTCAATCTGTCGACAATGACCCATATGGTATCGAGTCCACTTGTCATCTTGGGTAACTTGATTATGAAGTCCATAGTAATCCGCTCCCATTTCCATTCTGGTATCTCTGGTTGTTGTAGTAATCCTGACGGTTTCTGATACTCGACCTTAACCTTAGCGCAAGTAAGACATTTACTCACGAAGGTAGCAATTTCTGCTTTCATGTTAGGCCACCAGTACAGTTTCTTAAGATCCAGATACATTTTATCTGAACCCGGGTGAATGGAATATCTTGAGTTGTGAGCCTCGGTCATGACTACATTTCTGAAACCACCATGTTTCGGGGTCCAGATTCGGTCCATGAGATAGTAGGCTCCGTTACCCTTGACTTCTAGATTCTTCTCCATTCCTCGCAGGGATTCACCTGCCACATTTTCAGGTTGCAAAGCTTCTATTTGTGCCTCCTTAATTTGTGTGGATAAGTGGGAATGGATAGTCATGGTCAGAGATTTGACCCTCCGACCAGTGTATTCCTTTCGACTGAGGGCGTCAGCTACTACGTTGGCCTTGCCAGGATGATAACGAATTTCGCATTCGTAGTCATTCAGTAACTCAACCCATCGTCGTTGTCGCATGTTGAGTTCCTTTTGATCGAAAATGTGTTGAAGGCTCTTGTGATCGGTGAAAATAGTACTCTTTGTTCCGTATAAGTAGTGCCTCCAGATCTTCAGAGCAAATACCACTGCTCCTAACTCGAGATCGTGTGTCGTATAGTTCACTTCGTGTGTCTTAAGCTGTCGGGAGGCATAAGCGATAACCTTCCCTCTCTGCATAAGAACACAACCAAGTCCTTGATTAGACGCATCGCAATACACTACGAAGTCTTTTATCCCTTCGGGGAGGGATAGTATCGGTGCGGTGCACAAGGCCTGCTTTAGTGTCTAGAATGCCTTCTCTTGTTTCGCTTCCCAGTCAAAGGCCACACCTTTCTGGGTTAATGTAGTAAGAGGTTTCGCAATGCTCGAAAAGTTCTTTATGAATCTGCGATAGTAGCCAGCTAGACCTAGGAATTAACGAATTTATGTAGGTGTCTTTGGTGCCGACCAGTTCTCAATAGCCTTAATTTTGGAGGGGTCCACGTGTATACCTTTCTCGCTAACAACGTGGCCTAGAAATTCGACTCTTCGAATCCAAAATTCGCATTTAGAGAACTTCGCATAGAGTTTCTCCATTCGCAGTGTTTCTAGGACTTTTCGTAGGTGCTGACTATGCTCTTCCTCACTTCGAGAGTAGATAAGTATATCATCGATAAAGACGATGACGAACTGATCCAAGTAAGGGCAGCATACCCTATTCATTAGGTCCATAAATACTGCTGGTGCATTGGTTAATCCGAACGGCATCACTACGAATTCGTAGTGTCCATAACGAGTTCGGAAAGCTGTCTTTGGAATGTCCCCCTCTAGAACTCGTAATTGGTGATATCCGGATCGTAGGTCTATTTTTGAGAAGTAGTTCGCTCCTTGAAGTTGATCAAAAAGGTCGTCAATACGGGGTAGAGGATAGCGGTTCTTGACAGTAAGTTTGTTCAGCTCTCTGTAGTCGATGCACATACGGAACGATCCGTCTTTCTTCTTTACAAACAAGACCGGTGCTCCCCAAGGTGAGAAACTTGGTCTTATGAATCCTTTTTGAAGGAGTTCATTAAGTTGACTGGAAAGTTCCTGCATCTCTGCTGGTGCGAGACAGTAAGGCGACTTCGCTATTGGGGTAGCTCCTGGAACTAAGTCGATTCTGAACTCGACTTGGCGTTGCGGTGGTAATCCTGGTAGTTCTTCTGGAAAGATATCGGGAAAGTCGCGTACTACCGAGATGCTCTTGATGTCCTTCAGTTCTTGACTTGTATCAACGATGTGCGCTAGGAATGCTCGACAATCCTTCCGCAAGCACTTTCGAGCTTGGATGCACGAAATGATGCAAAGGTTTGTACTAGATTTGTCGCCGTAGATAACTAATGTTTCGTTGTTAGGGAGGTTAAGACGGACTGCTTTCTCAAAGCACATGATGTCGGCGCGAAGAAGACTCAACCAATCCATGCCGACTATGACGTCGAAACTTTTAATTTGGACCGGCATGAGATTGATTGGGAAAGAATGGCCGTCTAAAGTTAACGTACAACCCATGTATATGCAATTAGTGTTTTCGGTTTTTCCATTGGCCATCTCTACAGTGAATGATTTTTCTAACTTGCTAGGTTTAGGTTTAAGTAAATGAATGAAGTTTTGACTCACGAAGCTTCTCTCCGCTCCACTATCGAATAATATGCATGCGTATGAATTATCGAGAAGGAACGTACCAGCAACTATAGTTGGGTCAGCTACAGCTTCGTCGTGGCCTATTGCCAAAACTCGTCCCACACCTCCGGTGCCTGCTGCCTTAGGACAGTTCCTCTTGTAGTGGCCCACCTCGCCACAACCGTAGCAAGTCTGCCCTACACCCGCACCGGGAACTTGAGTGATCGGCTTTGCGGGGTCCTTGCAGAAACGGGCTGTGTGTCCTTTCCTGTTGCAGTTGGCGCACTGCATTTCTCAACACGGTCCATGGTGGTGGTAATTGCATTTGGTGCACTTTGGGAGGTTACCTATATAAGGCTTTGATGGGTAGGTATTTGTAGGAGCTGTAGTAGGTACAGTGGCAGCATTCACTGAAACCAGTTGTTTCTTTGCGGATTCTTGGGAAGACCCACCCTTCCCTTTATTCTACACTCTCTTTCTGCCATTGTTGTTGTTGTTGTTGTTGTTGTTGTTGTTGTTGTTGTTGTTGTTGTTGTTGTTGTAGTTGTTGTTGTTGTTGTTGTTGTTGTTGTTGTTATTTCCTTTCTGTGGTGCTGGTGTAGAAGTGGTCGAGTTCTGATGACCTCCGTAGTCAATCAGAGATTGTGCCAGTTCCTTAGCACTTTCAAAGGTGTCAGGTTTAGAAGCTAACACGCTTGATCGCATTTGGGGCGTCAGTCCCCAGATGTACCTTTCTATTTTCTTGCTCTCGGGAGCAATCATATCTGGACAAAGGATTGCCAGCTCGCAGAATCTGTTGGTATAAGTAGCGATGTCGGTACCAACCATTCCGAGAGTCCATAGCTCATGTTCAAGCTTTTGAATCTCTCCCCGTGGGCAGTATTCTCTCATCATCATGGCTTTCAGGCTCTCCCAACTTATGGAGTTTGCCACGATTAGGGTAAGTACTTTAACGTGGCCATTCCACCAAGTTAAAGCTTTATCAAGAAGGGTGAAAGTTGCAAATTTGACTTTGTTGTGCTCAGGACAGGAGCAGATTTCAAAGACTGCCTCCGTCCTTTCAATCCACTGCCTCACGGCCATCACACCACCAGTTCCATAAAACATCCGGGGCTTGGCATTAGTGAAGTCCTTATAGGTGCATTCTCGAGGTGGTCCATGACTCTCGCCATGGTTGGATAGGTGTGTGCCAGATCCCGAGCCATTAGTACTCGAGTTATTGATCTGTGACATGGCAGCTGCCACCGCTGCGGTGACTGCTGCTTGAAACAAAACAACATCAAATTGAGGTGGAGGAGGTGGTACAGGTGCTTCCTCACCGTTGTTTCGCCTTGGATTCCTACGCGGAGGCATCCTTCAACTATAGGTTGAAAAGACAAGGATAAGAATTTCATAGAATAGAAAATGTATGTGTCTCATGAACTAAATCGCTATAGTTCAACAACAGATGATAGTATGAGTCTTAAATAGAAGAATGAAAGTTATTTGTAAGACTGAAGGTATGAAACAAGTATTTGGTTTCCCAAAGACTATTCAAGGTTTGAACGAAATACTTAACATAGTAGTAATAGTGTCACTTATATTAATATAAAAGTTGTTACAACGATCATGAAAATTTGACCCCTATAAGGGTCTCCGATTACAAAGTTCGAGAAATTTAAAGACTTTTAGCCGAGGTCCTAAGCTATAACAAAATTTGAGTCCTTGACAAGCACTACTTGCGTCGAAGGTTGCGCTTGGAGCTTGACTCCGCATCTGATTGCTTTGACTCCATTAGACGCCTATCAAAAGCGGCTTGTTGTTCCCTCAGTTCAGCGAGGGCTGCAATCATTTGCGCTTGAAATGCTTCGGTTTGAAGTTGAGCATTGTCTTGCATCTTGTCCAGCCTACGGATGTCAGAAGTGTGAACCTGCACTTCCACGTTGATATCCCGGAGTCGACTAGCTTGAACTCTACACTGATAGGACTGATTGGCTAACTTACCCACCATTACCGGGAGTGCTCGATCAGCCGAACCTCCGCCGCGGACATCATAGAAGTCTCGGCACATGCCGTAGGGAGGGCGTAGGTTTTGCTGTTGGCTCCAGTGGTGGAGGTGACTTCCCCAGACGGGAGTCGGTCCTTGAAAGTTCCTTACGAAGACGGGAGGTTGAATGGGTGGTGGATCGATAACTTCCGGCTCTGAGTCGGTACCGGAGTCATCACCCACTTCTATGGGTTCCTCGTCCTCTTCGGGATCATCTTCGGAATCATCTTCGATCCATCCTCCGTTGCCTTGGTTGGGAAAGTAGGGGTCGCCAGGGTGGTGAAATCCAGCCATTTGACTGTACGAGAAATAGGGTTATAAGAATGGAATAAAGTTGAAACATGCAAAACATGTAAGTTAAACTAGTTTAGATCGCAAATACTCCTATAGTATTTTAATTCTTGTGTTTGATTCTTGTAATGGTTTGGTAAGGTTTGACTTGTTGCTTACTACGATCATTCCTCGATATACGTTGGTCCAATCTCGGGCAAATATAGTTGATCACGCTATATTTGTCCAAAATCTGATTACATATAACGAGTCTCAATTGTAGTGTCAACTTGTCTAAATACTTGTATAGTTGTATAACATGAAAATAATTTGTGGTATGCATGTAATTGTAATTAAATGAACTATCAATTTAAGTTGAACGCAAAGTTGCTTAAGCGTAAAAAGAAAATTTGTTTTGTCAGAGAGTATTAGTCCCTTAAGCATTTATAGTTTGTATATCTTATGTGGTTCGATATACTTAGTTCACTATAAACATTGCTCTGATACCAATCTGTCACACCCCCAAACCTGAACGGCGGAAACGTTCGGGGGCGGATGACTTCATGTGGTAACGTAACAAATGAATACATAGTAAAGAAAGCAATACAACCATCATATATATAATTGAAAGTTTACATTTGTCAAAAGTTACATGTTCAAAACCAATTACAATATGATGTCAAAATACGAGATTAAACTGGCGCCGCAGCATCCCTTCATCAAAAGCAAAATGAATACCTGAAATTTACTGATTCCCTGGGACATACAAGTAATTTTGAAAGAGTAGATCAACATTTAAGCTGGCGAGTTTCATAAGTATTTAAATGACAATGTTTGAATGAAATGAAATGTTTTGTCTTTGTTTGTTTGTGTTTAGAAAATCCTATATTTTCTACTAGTATAATAGTAGCCTTCACTCAAGACCAATGTTTGTTTCTAAAATGTATGTAAGTGTAAAATAACCAATGAGTTTGAAAACCTTGTAAATCAATGCATTTCTAATACCCCTTGTGAGTTTTATAACCATACTATTGACTCGGAATGCCTATACACAACGTTCTTCAGGCGTTGGAATGTTATGACGTTTGTCACCCCAAACGGTGGACTGCAGCTAACAGTCAGGGCGCGGGTTGTCAAGCCCGTATAGATCTATACACAAACACCACGCTCCCCCTCCAAGGGATTCTGGTATATAATACAGGACTTGAAATGTGTACTCGAACGTACATGAAGTTAGTGTCTCACAAAACCGTGGTATAAAAACAGATCTACTTGTTAAAATGTTATGTTTGTTCTTGTATATGAAAGTAAACTTCTTGAAATTCATGTTTCTAGTACATAAGAGTTAGAAATTTGTTCGTAAAACTATACCTATTATAGTTTTCTAAAAGTGTGTCTTGTTTGTTTAGAAATACTTTAGAAAAGGAATCACTTGTTTATGAAAGCATAGATTTTTGGTGTATAGTCTAAGATAGACAAGAATAATCTAAGAAAAGTTTAGTTTATACATGCATTTCAACAAATTTATATTTCAAAAGATAGAATGCTATTTTAACATATGTTATATATATGAAAGTTCCTTTAAAGGTTTATAAATCGCATGTGATTTGGATATATAACAGCATATAAAAGAGTTTCTTTATGTAACACGCGATAATACTCGTGTGTTTTACTTGTAATCCCCCCCTTGAAAGCATATAAAAGAATTTATAGAATATTTAAAAGGTAAATTAAGGGGTATGAACTCACTTGAAAGTTTGAAGATAGCGAGATGGAAAACCGGGCAGAGTTTCGTCTCGGGAAACGGATTTTCCTCGGGATTCTCGGGAATCTCGGGAGTAAAATCGACCCTCGGGACTTGACCAAAAAGACCAGAGCTTCGGGTTTGAACGGGCATGGAAAACGAGGCAAGATTGTGAGAGAGAGGAGAGAAATGAGCCCTTTTCTCGGAAGCCCTCGCATCCTATTTATAGGAAGGCTGGACTGCCTCGGTACGTGGGGCGTACGCTCGTACGCAGCGCGTACGCGTACGTCATGCATGACCGAAGCCTCGACTGCCTCGGCTTTGGATGGGACGGGTTGCTGGGGAGGCGGGTCGGATGGGACGGCGGGTCGGATGGGACATCGGGTCGGACAGGTCGGACGCCTCGGATAGGGCGACATGGACGATCAGAGGCCAAGTCTCTCGGGTACGCAGGGCGTACAGGGGTACGCAGCGCGTACTTCGGATGAGGACGCTGAGTCCTCTTCGGATAAGGTCCGATTTTTGAATTAAATAAATATATAATTTATTTAATAAACTTCAAAAATTCATATCTTCTTCATACGAACTCCGTTTTCGATGGTCTTTATATCCACGCGTAGGTGAGACTACGCTCTACAACTTTCGTTTAGACTCCGTCAGCAAATTCCGAAATTATTTTATTATTATTTATTTTAAACTCATCGTGTTTAAGGAATTTCTTTGAAAATTCATAACTTCTTTATCTGATGTCGGTTTTTGCCAGACTTTTTACCGCTGGAATACCATTGTCGAGACCTTCGATTCTCGTTTAGGTCATTCCGGCCAAAAGTCGCCCGATCTCCGATTCGAGTTTTTAGTTGTCAGTTGCTAAGCCGAACTTGGAAAAATCATAACTTCGCTATATGAAGTCGGATTTGGGCGTTCTTTTCACGTACGATCATGGTTCAAGGACATTTAAACATAGAAGGAAATTAAATAGAACTATTTGTACATTTTATTATGAAAGTAAATTTTATTACTCAAAAGTGGTTACAATACTTGACCCTTTTTGGTCATTACAAAGAGTTGAAATATCGGGTTGTCACAAAAACTATGTAATCAAATATTCCTAACAACTCTATCATAACTTTCTAAGCTCAAAATGTAATCTTTGAATCCATGTGATCGAGATCCATCTCTTCGTGATCAGACTCATCTTGTTTTTCCATCAGGCTTCCTCTCTTTTCACTGATCCTGCAAAACATTCAAATGCAATCTTATCACGTTATGTATTAAGAATCAATGAATAGGAACTTAATGGAGTTAGATAGTGGATTTTACCTGAAGCACATCCATACTCTTTGACTCTCCCATATTCTGGATTCTTCAGGCTCTTAGGGAAGACTTGTATCCAACGCCCTTTCACTTGGCAGCAAACGCAGATCGGTTCTCCTATAACGTCCTCGGAAGCGTGGTTGGTTGACTTTCCCAACAAATATGCTCCATTGCTTTGCCAAATCATTTCTGATTTAGCAGCAATGAGCATGTAAGTTAGGTCAATGAGGTTTGCGTCATGATCCATCATATAATACTTTCTTTTGAACTCATTATATGATTCAGGGAGTGACTGCAGAACCCAGTCTACAGCCAACTTATCAGGGAATGACGCACCCAACATAATCAACCTATCGATGTGTGATTTCATTCCTAGAACATGGGCACACACAGGCTTACCATCTTCATGTTTCATTGCCAATAGGGCTTTAGTGACATTGAACCTTTCAATTCTTCGATCTTGTGGTTTAGGGAGAACAACGGGAGGAGGAGGAGGAAGTGAAATCAAACTAGTCCACCTTGATTCTTTACTTGAGTAGCGGAACAACTTATTTTCAGCAGGAACACCTTTTCCTTGAAATTTGGGAAGACCATGATTGTCATACTTTGACATCTACAAAACGGGAGAAAATAAATTCAAGTTAGTTGATTTATTGAGTCCTTAGTAAATCACCCAAATGATATACTAAGGCTAGGACCCAACACAAAATTCTACAACTTAGGAGAGGGATGTCGTAACCCAAATTGCAGAACCATTTAGTGTGCCGGTTAACCACACACGCTCCACCAAACTATGAAAAACATTGAGTCACCCTTTGCTCCCTTATCTTAGAACCATTTAGTGTGTCGGTTAACCACACACGCTCCACTAACGTCTTCACAAGGGCACAAAGTGTAATTTCATGGAATTGCATCAATTCACTTTTGCCTAAAGCAACTAAGATTGGGAATTTGTAAAAGCATTTAGTTACTTTTGTATTTCATTATACTTATAATGGAAGGTTTGTGTCCTATCCTACCTGTTCGGCTAACGACCCTCCACTAGTCAAGAGTGCAGTGGGTAAGAGTGGATACCCATTCAATCTCCATTTTATAGGCAATTTTCTTAAACACCCCTTATAGACCAGCTTCGTGAATGAGGCCTATTAACGGTAAGACTGACTTTTACTCATACATATATATAATGTTAGACTTTTTAATGTTATATATAGTATAGGGTGTATTTTACACTTTTAAAATACTAGGTGGTCTAATTTAATAAATTACACTTTTAATTTAACTAAATATGAACCTTGACTTTATGGATTTATTAATTCTCTTTTAATTATACACCTTAATTAATTAATAAAACCATAAGGGTTAGATTTGAACTTTTCAAAACAATACTAGGGTTTTTAGAATTTAACATTTCTAAACTAACTTTTAATCAACTTTTAAATTCCAAAACTTGATGGCAAGTTTTGAAACATTTCAAAACATTAGGGTTTAGAATTTAAATATTTCAAAATCAAACCTTTTAATCAAAAATTTAAATTCCAAGACTTGAGGGCAAGTTTGAAACTTTTCAAAACACAAAGGATCAAATAGCAAATAATTTAAATTAAACAATTAATTTAATGATTATCTAAATTTGATCTGAAATCAGTTTCTTGCAGGATAAGTTACCCAATTAATACAAATAATCAAACTTTAATCATATAAGGAAGTTATTATCTAATCAATTGGTAATTATCTTTTGTTTAATCAAGGATATACTCATAAATATGTTTAAAATCGGATTTTAATGACCCAAAATAGTTAAGGCAAGTATCCATGAGCAAAACAGCAAGAAATCCTGAAATCCCCTCATTCTGACGCTCGAACTCCCCGAGTTCCTCTATGGACTCGCCGAGTTGGAGCCAACTCGCTGAGTCCACAGTGGGACTCGCCGAGTTCATCAGGCAGACTCACAAAATCGAATTTTTCAAGCATGAATAAATAAACAAGGCATCAATACAATAGAAACCAATCTAGGCTCTGATACCACTGATGGGTTTTAGCCATATGAACATCCTATGTGCTCATTCAAACCCTAATGCTTGGATGTAGGTTTCTCTATTGTACATGCAATCCATCCAAGACTTTAAACCCTAGATCTAGCATACAATTAATCATATTAACATGTGAAAGGGTTTTTAGATCTTACCTTGATTATTATGTAGCAATAACAATCACAAATCCTCCTTGTAATGACTTTAGAAAGCTTAGAGTCACAAATGTCACTCCTCTAATGGTTCACAAACACCAAGAGCAAGAGGATGAAGAATAAGGAGAAAGGAGGCTACCCAAAACGTGTGGAAACTCTAGAGAACAAGTTCACCACGTTTTTGGGGCTTAAGGGTCCTTTAAATAGTGAGGCTATTAGGGTTATCTAACAAGGAAACCCTAATTTGGATGCTTAGGCCCTAAGCAACCCATGGACTCCTTCCTTAAAGGCCTAGGACGATTTCTAATGGGTTTCCCCATAGAATTCATCCACCCCTCTTATATGGAGTCCATTAGCTCAATATTCAACTATCATACAATTGACAGTTCTAGTCCCTTATGTTTAATTAATGTCTTTTAGCCACAAAATTAATTCCTAATTAATTATTGACTAATATTAATTAAACAATATGATTTCTCTTTTAATATATTATTCTCATAATATATTAATAAATCATAATTAATCCTTTCTCTCCATAATTCATCCTATCAAGTTGCTTTGGTGAAGGCAACCCAAAAGGACCATGCACCATCAGGTCAAGTACATACCAAAACAATTATGGACTTAGACACTAATCCAACATATAGGTCTATACACAACTATCACGTTCTCCCTACAAGAGACTCTGGATATAGCTACCAGGAATTTTGGATCCCGTACTCGGACGTACGGAGAGAGAATGTCTCACAATTTAAGTTAACAAGTTTACGTGTAGTGTGCGTGAATGTAAAACCTTTTTGTATAAATGTAACCTTTTTGTATGAGTGTGTTATGTGATGTATCATAAACTATACCTATTATAGTTTATCAAAACAAAGGTAAAAGTGGTAATGTACATAAACTATACTTAACATAGTTTATTCAAATGTTTATATGTAATAGATGTACTTTGATTATAACAAATTGTTATTTCTATGCTTTGTTTAGAAAAAATCCATTTGTTAACTGATGTATGTCTACATACTAAGACAATATTGTCATATATTGCAATAACATATAATCACATAAAGATATACACCTTGCTCAACATGTTACAAGGTGAAATGAAATTGATAGTATTTTTCTGTTGATAACATTTTCTATCCCTGTTCTTAGAAAATTTTTAGAAAAATCATCAAAGGTCCAAATCAGAATCCAAAAATTCTGCGAGTTTTGAAAATGAGTCTAGTTTCTCCATAATTTTTCTCATGATTTTTAATGACCCCTAACTTGTGTGAACAAGTCCATAATCACAGACTGGTCCGGATTGGTGTTTGAAATGATAGGCAGTTTTGTACAAATCACCATAAATCTTAGAAAAATCGTGTGGAGATTTGCAAGTAGGCATTTTAAAGCTAAGAACTGGAACTACTTGCACCTAAAACATTTTTGAAAACTAAAATGTTTAAGTTTCCCAAAACAATCTGTGAATGGAGTCCAACTTTTCTGATGAAAGTTGTTAGAAAAGTTTAGTTATGTTCTTGGTGTTTTAACTTGTATTCACCCCCTAAAAATCTGAGAAAACATGAAAATGTAGTGGTATGAACTCACCTTATATGATGTAAGTGGGTGGATGTTGAAGGAGAGAAGTGTTCAACTCAAGAACATTGAAGATGCCTAGAAGATTTTCGAGAATCAAACACCAAAGTGATGGAATTTGTGTAAGCATTCTATGATATCAGTAAAGGGGAGTGTAATAATCATAGAGAGGATGAATTATACTTACCAAGAGTGTGAGAAAGCTTGATAATCAGCCTTGAATCTCGAATTTTGGGGAGAAAGTTTGAGAGAAATGGTGTTTGATCTTCTTGGTGAAAATGAGGAAAAATGAGTAAAGTGAAGAGGGAGAGGATTCCCCAACTCTTTGGGTAAGAGTTTGCTGGAAAATAAGTGGAAAAGGACCATGAAGTGACTAGGAGTGGTGGGGAGTACAATAGCTGGTCAAAGGAATGGGCATGAGGTGGTTGTTTGTGTCAAATATTATAGCAAGATTCACACTCCACCTCATGATTTCCCTTAATGGATTTTATTCTTAAATAAATATTTTCATAAAAATATGTTTATATTATGAATATTTAGGGTCTTATATGTTAAAATATGATTTCTAGAGAAAATCCCGCGTTAAAAGGATGAAAAGCAGGCTTAAAATGGAGAACTAGTCGAAAACCGGGTGAAAAACGCAAAAAAATCCGAAGTTCTGGGCGAGGTTGCGGTCATCAGCAGCCTAAATCCGAAGTGGCTTGGTCTTGGTCGCGGAGGCAAGGTGCTGCGGCTCGCTGACTGTGGTCGGCTTGCTGCGGCTCGCTGACTGCGGTCGGCCTCCTTGGTTGCAGCTCCGGATGGCTTCTCCTGGGGCTTCGGTTCTACTCTAGACCTCAGTTCAAGAGGGACTTTGGCCCCTAAGGGAAGGCTTCGGTCCCAAGGGGTCTTTTTCCAAGATTTTAGCCCTCCTTGAGCGGTTTCTTATCAAGCCAAGTATCGGAAGGCCCCCAAATGATCAAAACAAATAAAAAGGGGTTTTGAGAGAAATTTGGGAGAGATTTGACATACTTGGAGAGATTTCTCATACATAGAGAGATTTGGGAGAGATTCCACATACAAAGAGAGATTTGGGAGAGATTTATCATACAGAGAGAGAGATTTGGGAGAGATTTCACATACTTGGAGAGATTTCTCATACAAAGAGAGATTTGGGAGAGATTTCACATACTTGGAGAGATTTCAGATAAAGAGAGATAGTGTGAAACCGATTAAAAGAGGTTTCGTGTGTGACATTTGTGAGTGTTTGGCTCCGCAACGCAAGGTCCATAAACCTCATTATGTCATGTTTAAGGATCTTACACACTCCCAATGAGTATGCAACAATGTTTTCTCGGTTTGGTTCGTTACTTACCACAGTTTTAGGTTAAGGAAATCTAGATGTACGAACTTTTCGATTTATGATCTCTCATTAGAATAATGAGTTGTTTAGTAATTACATAACGTAAACCCTAGTACCCATGGGCTAATTGAGTCGAACGGTTTGACTTGTTCACTTTAGTTGACTTTGACTTGACCGGAAATTGACGGTTGTCACATCATCCCCCCCGTTAGAGGGAATTTCGTCCCGAAATTTGAATTGAGGCAAGGAGTAGGCATGAAAAATCAAGCCAAGAAGTGGGGATACTTCCTAATCGACTGGTTCTCATGCTCCCAAGTGAATCCAGTTCCTTGGTTAGTATTCCAGCGACCCTTCACTAATGGGAACTTGCGTTGCTTCGTCCGCTTGACCTCTCGGCCCATGGTCACTACGGTTCTTCCACGAAGATGAGGCTCTTGTGGAACTCGATCTCGTCGAGGGGGATTCCAAGAGTCTCGTCAGATAGATACTTCTGCAAGTTCGAGATGTGGCGGGTAGAATGTACTTTACCAAGCTCGTGGGGTAGATTGAAGTTGCGAGTTATAGGGCTGATTCTGACAAGAATCTCGAAGGGCCTAATTATCTTGGGTTTTAGCTTTCCACGCTTTCCGAAGCGTACTAAGCCTTCCCAGAGCGAGGCTTCCAGAGGAATTTGATCTCTTACTCTGGAGTTCTAAAGGTTTCTCCCTCTTGCTTCTCTTCCAAGTCAAGGGTTGCTCCCTCCAGGGTCAAAGTCGTAAGGGGGTTCCGTAATTTGCGAGAAGTTCTAAAGGAACTAAGACGGTAGGTCAGCGAGACCCAGAATTTTGGCGTATTCCCGTCGACGCCTTTAGTGCTAACAATTTCTCAACAGTTTTGATTAATTGAAAGGGTCCTCAAGAATTTCCACATCAATAATAGCGTGTCTTAGGAATTTGACTCTTCAATTCCAAAACTTGTATCTAGAGAACTTCGGGTAAGGCTTTTCTGATCGTATTCTTCCCATGATTTGTTGTAGCTGCTCTTTTTGGTTTTCTTCTTACTACTACGGTAGTTAAGCAAGTCATTTTCAAGGACAATGACGAACTGATCCCAGTAAGAATGGCGTACCCTATTCATTAAGTTTATGGAGACTGTGAGCGGGTTGGTCCTATCCGAGGGGTATCACTATGGACTTGCAGCGTCCGCATCGAATTTGGAGGATTTTCCTCGGACATCCTTCCCCAATACTCGCGACTGGTGATATTCGGATCTCAGGTTCAATTCCTGAAGGGTACCTCGTTCCTTGCGATTGATCGGCCTATTCATCTATGCGAGGCAGATAGTAATGGTTTCTACTGGAGATATTGTCAGGGCCTCTAAAGTCAATGGACCTATGAGCAATTTACCTTTATATTTGAAGAATAAGATTGGAGCTCTCCATGGTGAGAAGCTTGGTTCTTCAATTTCATTGTTGAGTAGTTCGACAGGTTTGACCTGACCTGACAGTTCCTGTAGCTCGGTAGAGGGTTAGACTGTAGGGCGATCTGGTTACTGGAGTCGTATATAATTAAGATTGAAAAGGTAATTCAATAAATGATTCTTCTTTAAGCTCACACCCCAACTACGAAAAGAAGTAACAGGGGAATCATTAATTCTAAACCTGTAGAACCTTGGTTATATACCGCCCTTGTGTATACATTTTTCAGCGATAGGTTAACCGTATGAGTCTTTGGATTTAACTTGACGTACTGCACGAGTGGTACTTCGGGAAGGTTTGTTGAGGTTTCTTCGGAAAAAGGATAAGAAACCTGAGGTACTCTACATATGAGTACATCGGAGTTCCAGAATGACGGCTTCGCTAGAAAGAAGATTTCGGAGGAAGAGATTTACGCACGAAACTGGTATTGTGAGGATCGGATGGACTCCAGTCGTATGATAAAAAATCAGAGTCACTTGAAATAAAGGCACTAGATTTGATCATAAAGGCATTACAGACAAAACACAACTATGCAAATTTTAACAGAGTTACAATACTACAGATTTACTACAAGACTATTGCTGCGAACTAGGTATACTACAAAAGACAAGTATACGCAGCGCGAGGGTCCCTTTACTGATGGGGTCTCGCAAAAGATAAGACTCTAGTTGCACTAGTTTTGAACAGTTTATGAGTCTGTTACAACGAATGCCTTATATATTTTCAACTGGGTCCAAAGTAGTTTCTCCTGCGGCAGTGATCCTTAGTATCTTCCCGTCTGCACCGGAGTTCTTTATTATTGGACAGTCCTTTTTGAGGTGTCCTATCTCGCCGCATTGGTGACATATCTGTCTTGTACTAGCATTGGTGGTGGAAGTGAGGTGTTTAGTTAGAGTTACGTGGACACGGGTGCCCTCCTCGTTCATCCATTTCGAAAATTTCCTTTTATGGGGTCCGGTTTCACCACCACCTTTGTGTGCAGGGTAGGTCCCGATGCCAGGGACTTGAGGAATGGGTCGTGCTGGTGCTAAAGGGGCAGGAGTTGCCACTCGCCGTTGTTTCATGGAAAGTCTTTAGGATCGTTGGAGCTCCTTTCGAGCTCAACGATTTCGTTTCCTCCTTTCGGTTTTACAACTTTGTATGTCCGTGACTGTTGCCCTTTGTTGGCTTCCTGGATTGATACATCGATCGGAATTTTCAATTCCTTCGCTAGTCATGATTGCGTTGCCAGCATTGAGGTTTACAAGGATAGACCCTTGATGGCTCTTCTTCAAGTGGAACCAAGAAAGGTTTCATCACTCCTTCTTCTGACCCAAAAGAGGCTGAATGCTTCTATTGCCATGAAAAGTCTCATTGGAAGCGGAACTGCCCAAAGTACCAGCAGGATGTGAAGGATGGGAAAGTCAAACCCAACCATGCAGGTATTTACACTATCATTTCTAATAACTCACCCCATTCTAAATCTTGGGTCCTTGATACCGGTTGTGGTATTCATATTTGTTGTGACTTGCAGGGACTAAGAAGAAGTGAGAATGTGGAGCAAGGAAGAATAAACTTGATCATGGGGAATAGGAAAGCTTCACCTGTCACCAAGATTGGAGTTTATACTTTATCGCTAAGTAGTGGGTTTAATTTAGAATTGAATAAATGTTGTTATTCGCCAGGAATGGCAAGAAATATTATTTCCTTTCATGCTTTGTACAAACAAGGGTTTACCTTTTCAATTAATAATGAAGTTGGTTCTATTGATGTTTTCTATAATAATATCTTTTATTTTAAAGCATTACCTTGTGATGGTGTGTATGAAGCTGTATCTGTTGTAGATAACTTAGGAAATAATGTTTTGTGTGTTGATTCTACTAATCATAATAACTTGGATAAAGCATCATTATGGCATTGTCGTCTTGGACATATAAGGAAGAAACGCATAGGCCAACTCCAAAAGGATGGAGTCTTGGAGTCGTTTGACCTAAAGTCAGATGATAGTTGCGAATCATGGTTACTTGGAAAAATGATAAAGTCACCCTTCACAGGCTCGTGTGAGAGGGGTGAAGGTTTGTTGGATCTTGTACACACAGATGTGTGTGGACCATTCAAACATGCCATAAGGGATGCTAATCGTTATTATTTGACTTTTACTGATGATTACAGTAGATATGGATATGTCTACTTAATCAAGCATAAGTCAGAGACTTTCGAGAGGGTTAAGGAATTTAAACAGGAAGTCGAGAATCAATTGGGCAGGAACATTAAGATGCTTCGATCCGATCGAGGAGGTGAGTATCTTAGTTCAGAGTTCCTCGACTATCTTAGGGAATGTGGGATTGTCTCACAATTGACACCTCCCAGGACACCACAGTTGAATGGTGTGGCTGAGAGGCGTAATCGAACCTTGTTGGACATGGTTCGTTCCATGATGAGTCGAGCTACGCTACCAATCTCATTCTGGGGGTATGCCTTAGAGACTGCCACCCATATTCTTAATCTTGTCCCTACAAAGAAAGTTGCCAAAACTCCTCACGAGATGTGGACTGGTAAAGTACCTAAGCTAGACCACATCAAGATTTGGGGTTGCGAGGCTTTCGTGAGACGCGAGACTCATGATAAGCTCGAACCTCGAAGCGAGAGGTGTATTTTCATCGGCTACCCACAGCAATCCTTTGGTTACCTCTTCTACAGACCTAGTGATAATGTGGTCTTTGTAGCAAGAAGAGGAGTTTTCGAGAGAGAGAATTTATAAGCCAAGGAAACAGTGGGAGGCAAATTGATCTTGAAGAAATTCAAGAGGCAAGTGGTGAAGGAACTTCAAACCCTAGCCCTCAACTTGAGGAGGAAACTCCTGTTGAGCCAGCTGATGTGCCTGTACCTCTTAGGCGTTCCACGAGAGTTAGGAATGCACCTGAGCATTATTATGGATTTCATATTACTGCGGAAGGTGAGACACTTATTAGTGATGAGACACTAGTAGGTCTGGATGAACCTAACAGCTACACGGAAGCCATGGCAGGCCCTGAGGCTGCTAAATGGAAAGAGGCCATGGATAGCGAGATACAATCCATGTATGTCAATCAAGTTTGGAACTTGGTTGAGAATGTACCTGGTCGTAAGACTGTAGGGTGCAAATGGATCTTCAAGAAGAAGACCGACATGGATGGTAATGTACACACTTATAAGGCACGACTGGTTGCAAAAGGTTATTCTCAAACTCCGGGAGTTGATTATGATGAAACTTTTTCACCAGTGGCCAAGATAAAATCTATTAGGGTTCTATTAGCCGTAGCTGCGTTTCATGACTATGAAATATGGCAAATGGATGTCAAAACCGCTTTCCTTAATGGAAAGTTGGCTGAGGATGTTTACATGGTTCAGCCAGAGGGTTTTGTCAGTACAGAGTACCCTAATAGAGTGTGTAAACTCGAGAAATCCATTTATGGATTGAAACAGGCACCTCGCAGGTGGAATCTTTGCTTTGATGAGAAAGTCAAGGAATTTGGTTTTTCAAGGGGTGAAGATGAATCTTGCATCTATATCAAGGCTAGTGGGAGCATAGTCAGTTCTTTGGTACTGTATGTGGATGACATACTACTCATAGGAAATGACATCCCAACCCTGCAGGAAGTTAAGTCCTGGCTTGGGAAGTGTTTCGCTATGAAGGACCTTGGTGAAGCTGCCTATATCCTAGGGATAAAGATTTTGAGAAACAGGAGTAAAAGGCTAATTGGACTTAGTCAAAGTACCTACTTGGACAAAGTGTTGAAAAGATTCAACATGCATAACTCCAAGAAAGGAGAGTTACCCATTCAGTGCAACGCCAGATTGAGTAAGACACAAAGCCCTAGTACTGAGGCTGAGATAGCAGAAATGAGTCGACTTCCTTATGCTTCAGCTGTAGGATCGATCATGTATGCCATGACGTGTACTCGGCCTGATGTAGCCTTTGCTTTGAGCATGGTTAGCAGGTATCAGGCGAACCCTGGCAAGGAACACTGGACTGCGGTAAACAATATCCTCAAGTACCTACGAAGGACTAAGGACTGGGTCCTTACCTTCGGTGGGAGTGATGACTTGAGAGTTGTAGGGTATAGTGATGCTAGCTTCCAGACTGATAGGGATAATTTCCGTTCTCAGTCAGGCTGGGTCTTTACCCTAAACGGAGGAGAAATCTCTTGGAAGAGTTCCAAGCAGGAGACAGTGGCTGATTCCACTTGTGAATCAGAGTATATAGCAGCAAGCGAGGCAGCAAAGGAGGCGATATGGCTAAAGAACTTCATCGGAGACCTTGGAGTTGTACCAGTTATAAAAGAGCCAATGGAGATTTTCTATGATAGCAATAGTGTGGTTGCCTTAGCCAAGGAACCAAGGGATCACGGGAGATCCAGACACATCGACAGAAAATACCATTTTATCAGACATCGAATCGAAGAAGGACTCCCCGTGGCGAAGAGGGTATCATCGGATGAGAACCCAGCAGATCCCCTCACGAAGGGACTGAGTAGGGTTAAGCATCTCCAGCATGCTCGGAGCATAGGACTAAAGGATGATATAAGTTTTAGTAGTTAGATAAATTATGAAATTTGTAAAGTGTAATTGACATTTGATGATGAATAAAAGGTGTTTTATTTATGAGTAAAGTGTTGCTATCTCTTGTCGATCTTTTACTATATTTCTTTTGCATGTTTTGACTTCTAGAATAATTATGTTTGGTATATCATATTATTCAAACCTCCACAGTCGGTCATATGTCGGAAGTAGGTATGAATCAAGACTGTCATGATTGGTTGCAGAGGTCTAAGGTGTTGGACATGGCTACAACAATCATGAGTGCTCATAAGTTCTGAGCATTGGACTCAACCCACGCTCACTGGAATCACTTCATGGAATTTTATCTCGAGTGATCGTGAGACGGTAATATCATATAAGTCTTCAAACCTAGAGATATGATTTGTTACTTACGAGTTGGTTATGCATTGATTGTACGAAAACGCATTGGTAACTCGATGTTATAAAACGTGCCTTTGTGTGTAATTCAATGAGTGGTAGAACAAACATATGAGTCGAAGTTTATCTGTTCCTTCTTGGATTAGAAGCTGATATCTGGGCCCCTCGATGATTTTGTTTTGACCTATGTACTGGGCCCGGTCAGAACTAAATTGATGTGTTTAGTTGAGTTCTATGTCAAACAAATCGGAAATCGGGAAACAAATGTTGGACAAAAAGCAAGACAATGTTCCATGTATTTGTCCGGCTAATATCTAGAACAGAGGATTATATGATCACTTATCTAAATGGCGCGTTCTAGTTCAACAGAGTTTAAAGAGCTACGATTGCTGATCGGTTCTTGAAGTCATACTTGCAACTATAGTTATTAGACTTATCCAAGTGGGAGACTGTTGGATATAGTGTCTAAGCCCATAACTATATTTGGTATGTACTTGACCCGACCCGGCATAGTCCATTTGGGTTGCACTTCACTCGAACAATTTATGGATAATATTTGAGAATAGTACAAGTTATGTTTTATTAATATATTATAAGTTCTAATATATTAATATAAGATCATATTATTTAATTAGTAGTGATCTATAATTAATCTAGGATTAATTTAGTGATCAAAGATATTACTTATTAAATATGGGCTTCTATATTTATATAGTGTGGGCTTATGCTTATTTGGAATGGGCTAGGCTTGGATGGAGAAGTCCATGGATACTCCATGGAGCTTTAACCCATGGATCTCATGGAAATGAAGAGACATGGGTATTAGGGTTTACATGGATGTAACCCTAATCCACCACACTATATAAAGGAGGCTTTGGTTCTTGAAATCACACTAGTTGACACTTGTTGAGGTGAGGGCCGATTTCAAGAGAAGTGGTGACTATTCTCTCAAAGTTCCAAGTTTGTGGTGATTTGTGACTTTCATTTGAGGCATCCACACTATTGGTGCTAGGCTCAAAAACTCCAAGCAATCAACTACAACTTCAAGGTAAGTATTTCTACTAGCTTTATTTGATTCATGTTCCCCATGCCATGCTAGTTAGGATATGAACCTTGGAAAAATAATTATTTGCATGTATCTTAGACAAAACATAGATCCAAGGTTTATTAGGGTTGCATGTACACTTAGGAAGTGTTAGAATGCTCAAAACCCAACACAAATACCCCTACGGTATTTCATTGTGGTAGTGTTGGTAAGTTTTTAGACTTGTTGCCACATCACAACCATTCTTGGGCATATGCTAATCACTCCTCGGACCAGCATAGTTGATCAGGCTATGCCATTCCCAGGACTGAACATACATCCCGAAGCCTACTTGTGCCATTCAACAATTATTACGTCGTATATTCAATCCGACACATCCCCGATCAGAGGAACTACCTGAAAAACATTAAATCAAGAACTTTAAGCATAAAGTTTAGTAAGTTCCATAAAATAATACATAACACAATACAAACATAAATTCATACAAACAAATGCTCTCAACTTTAGTTTCGATTCACCTGATCAATGGTGAGTAACAAATCTAGTGCACGTCTAGTCATCAACGACAACTAACAGTTCTACTGCATGTCTAGTCATCAACATTGGTTAATGGCTCTAGTGTCGATCCACCATCAACCCTTCAAACTTAATATGTTGACATATCATACATTCAATACTATACTAGCCTACTTCCCTATTTAACATATCAGAATACATCTACATCTGATCATTCAAAGGATACCAACTGTAACACATAGTATAGTGAGATAACTCATCTGAATCGAAAAACTGACAAATTACCAATATATGCTCAAACACGCAAGAAAAAATCCCACGAACCACCTAGACAACAAATAGAGGCCAAATTTTAATCTACAACCCATTCCTCAAAGTTTGACCAAAAGTCAAAGTTGGTTAAAAATCAACGGTCAACTTGGTCAAAGTCATCAGTCAACGGTTAACACGATCGATATAACCCCGACCACCTTGGGAAATACTACAAGACAAAATATCAATGTCTGGCCATCAAGAATCGCAATGCAACACCCTATTGGACGTGTCATGAATATCGAAAAATCATCATATCTAAATCTTCTAAGGTATATACTGGATAAAGTTTCCAACTTTATCTAGTTTCAAAGATAATTTAACATAAACTTAAAAATGGCTTAAAAGGGTAATACATAAATATTCTATGGATGATTCAACTGTTGAAAGCTTCGCATGGAAATTCGATGTGCAGAGATTGCTCTCCATTCATGTGGGGGATTTTTGGAAATTTTAGTATAAATATGTATATATTTACTAACTTTTGATAGATATAAATATATAAATATAATGTATATATATAATTAACTATAAGAGGGTTTGTGTTCTTCTTTGTAAGTGCTTCGAATGATACATCGTATGTACAAAATGGAGTATATGTGAATGAGATATCGATGCTCAAAGATGAGTATTTGAGAATAGAAGTTGGCAAGAGAGGTGGGTGTGGGAATTAGTCCCAGATTAGTAGAAAGACCATACTCAAGTAAGTTTACAAGCATAAATGTATGATACACTTACAAGATTATATATATGGTTTTATTCGAACTACTATCTGGAATGCCCGTAGATCCGGGATAGTCAATTTAGAGGTAATAAGGGTCGAAAATGACTTTTGGGCAAAAGATTATTTAGAATAAATAATCTTACCCAAGTTGAATTATATGTTACAAGGTTTCCGTACATATAAAGAATGCTAAAATCCGAGTTATAACGCAGAAGTTATGGCCCGTCGAAGTTTTACGACAAAACTAACACGGCACCAGGAGACGTAAATAGTGAATTTACGATGGAGGACTTTTTAGCCTTAGTGATATAAACCAAAGTTTTAGTATACGTTAAACCGAGAACATCCATAAAAAGAACACCCAAATCTGACTTCGTATAAGGAAGTTTTGAATTTTCTAAGATTTAGCCTAGCAGTGCACAACCCGAAATTCGAATTTTAGTCCGAGCATCTTTTGGCTTACGCAACCTTAATGAGAGTTGAAGATCTCATTAATATGAACTCAACGGTAATGTCACAACCCCAAACCAAGGATGTCGGACTGTAATAATCATAGAGGATGAATTATACTTACCAAGAGTGTGAGA
Organism: Lactuca sativa; assembly: GCF_002870075.4. Taxonomy (NCBI): domain Eukaryota; kingdom Viridiplantae; phylum Streptophyta; class Magnoliopsida; order Asterales; family Asteraceae; genus Lactuca; species Lactuca sativa. The sequence goes on along the minus strand of NC_056625.2, from coordinate 178,994,115 downwards.
AAGCTTGATAATCAGCCTTGAATCTCGAATTTGAGGGAGAAAGTTTGAGAGAAATGGTGTTTGATCTTCTTGGTGAAAATGAGGAAAAATGAGTAAAGTGAAGAGGGAGAGGATTCCCCAACTCTTTGGGTAAGAGTTTGCTGGAAAATAAGTGGAAAAGGACCATGAAGTGACTAGGAGTGGTGGGGAGTACAATAGCTGGTCAAAGGAATGGGCATGGGGTGGTTGTTTGAGTCAAATATTATAGCAAGATTCACAATCCACCTCATGATTTCCCTTAATGCATTTTAATCATAAATAAATATTTTCATAAAAATATGTTTATATTATGAATATTTAGGGTCTTATATGTTAAAATATTATTTCTGGAGAGAATCCCGCGTTAAAAGGATGAAAAATGGGCTTAAAATGGAGAACCAGTCGAAAACCGGGTGAAAAACGCAAAAAATCCGAAGTTCTGGGCGAGGTTGCGGTCATCAGCAGCCTAAATCTGAAGTGGCTTGGTCTTGGTCGCGGAGGCGAGGTGCTACGGCTCGCTAACTGCGGTCGGCTTGCTGCGGCTCGCTGACTGAGGTCGGCCTCCTTGGCTGCAGCTCCGGATGGCTTCTCCTAGGGCTTCAGTTCTACTCTAGACCTCGGTTCAAGAGGGACTTGGCCCCTAAGGGAAGGCTTCGATCCCAAGGGGTCTTTTTCCAAGATTTTAGCCCTCCTTGAGCGGTTTCTTATCAAGCCAAGTATCAGAAGGCCCCCAAATGATCAAAATAAATAAAAAGGGGTTTTGAGAGAAATTTGGGAGAGATTTGACATACTTGGAGAGATTTCTCATACGGAGAGAGATTTGGGAGAGATTCCACATACAAAGAGAGATTTGGGAGAGATTTCGCATTCTTGGAGAGATTTCTCATACAGAGAGAGATTTGGGAGAGATTTCACATACTTGGAGAGATCTCTCATACAAAGAGAGATTTGGGAGAGATTTCACATACTTGGAGAGATTTCAGATAAAGAGATATAGTGTGAAACCGATTAAGAGAGGTTTCGTGTGTGACATTTATGAGTGTTTGGCTCCGCAACGCAAGGTCCATAAACCCCATTATGCCATGTTTAAGGATCTTACACACTCCCAATGAGTATGCAACAATGTTTTATTGGTTTGGTTCGTTACTTACCACAATTTTAGGTTAAGGAAGTCTAGATGTACGAACTTTTCGATTTATGATCTCTCATTAGAATAGCGAGTTGTTTAGTAATTACATAACGTAAATCCTAGTACCCATGGGCTAATTGAGTCGATCGGTTTGACTTGTTGACTTTAGTTGACTTTAACTTGACCGGAAATTGACGGTTGTCACAGGTAAAAAGACAGTTGAAAACGGAGTCTGTATGAAGGAGTTGCGAATTCTTCGTGGTCATTTAACAGTCTAATCTCCTCCTACTGTTAAATTTAAGATCGGTCGAGAATTAGCCAACAGAGTCTTAACGAAAGTTGTAGATCTTGTTTTTATCTACGCGTGGAAAATAAGAATGTCGAAAACGGAGCTCGTATGTGAAAGTTACGTGGTTTAGAAGTCGGCAGGGTGCTGCTGCAAAAGGGGTGACGTGGCCGAATATGGGCCAAGACTTTCTCCCAAAGAAAAGCCATCAGATGATGACACGTGGCACCGAATCGGTGAGTCCGTGAACCGACTCGGTGAGTCCATCAGGATTTCACCCTATAAATAGAGGTGTCGGGTTCTCTCATTTCCCACACCTCTACCCTTCAACTTTCTCTCTCTAAACTCTCTCTCTAGCCTCCCTTAAGCCCCATAAAGTCTAGGTAAATCCCCTAGCACCCGAAGGAAGCCCCGAGAAAAGAGCCTTTCGGCTCGGGAATGCTGCTCCAACGAAGCCCGATTTTCGAGAAAACCCGCTGTAAGTGAGCTACGCCTACCCTATCTTTAGTATAGCTTATGTTTCAATATAGTAATGTTATTAGGACCTTATAATAAGTACTTGGGCTATTATTATGGGTTATATAAGTATTTTTTTAACACTTATATAATAGTAATAATAGCTATACTATTAATCAGTCTTGGTAAATATTAGACTAAACTCTAGCGGTAATGATACTAGGTTTTGTCCGAGGAAAATTATGTTGAGAGTAACGAAGTGTTGTCCGAGTACCGAGTCACCACCATATCATGTGAGTGCATAGTTAATTTCATCTTACACATAGATATGAAGTATTTTATATAAACTACGTGCTATGTGTGTATATTGTCTGAATACTTTCTGTCTGTGTTGGGTGAAATATTTTTATACATGTTTTAAATTATTTAAACTGTATTCGTATTTTATATCTACAAAATGTGTTAGGTAAAACATGGGTAGATGAAATAGTTTCTGTGAGACAAAAATAAAATGATGAAGAGGTGATATAGACCATGAGGTAAGAGTGAGAGGTAAACCATGAGAGAAGCCTTTTACCCAAGTGTTGGCCACGTCATCCAGCAGAGTATGGATGACAACCGCAGACTATTCTAGACAGTCCAGTGGACACTAGCAGGCTCGAAACCTGTAGGTGTTTTGAACTGTGTATTCACCAGGTGTACTCTAAAAACCCATCGACATGTATTGCGAGTGGATTCTTGGAGACGATATTGTCGATAAACGAGATAAAACCCATTGACCTGTATTGCGAGAAGAGTCTCAGAAACGATACTGTCAATAAATGAGATAAACCTTGGTAACTATGGATTTAGTGTCTGTTGAGTAAACCTTGGCAACGATGGATTTCGTGCCTATTCCTTAGGATAACTATTGAGAGAAGAACTTGGAGACACACTTGAAGAAAAGTTAGAACAAGTACTATATTGCGGTATAGTTAATCTCAAAGGGTCTAAAAGCTCAACAATAATATAGTTAGAGAGTTAGAGAGTTAGTTGCGGAAAGTAAAGAAATATAAATGACAGCAATTCTTATATCAAGAATACACTTAACCTGATTCATAACAAGGAATGCAATCACTCTGAGTTAATAAGGAAGATCAAACTTAGTGATTAAGACTTAAAGACTTGCTCCAGAGAGAGGTTATAATTAGATATGCTTTAGTAATAATTGAGAGTAAGAAGAATAGAAAGATAGAGAAATGAAGAAGATAACTTGGAGAAATGTATTCAGAATAATACACAAGTTATCAGTGACTGAGTGTAGAAGTAAGTAATACAAGAGAATAAGTCTCTATTTATAGAGACTCTGAAATATTCTAGACTACAACTCTATAAGCAGCCATGCAAGGCATACTGGATAATAGAGTGTATTACATAAAAGACAATAAGTAATCTAGATAAGTAGACTGCGGTAGCAAAAGACTGAGTGCGGTTGCTGATGAAGAACTGACTCCGGGTGCTAGATTGGCTGAGGGTGCTGAACCGTTGCAGTAGAGCGATGGTTGCGGTAGCTGAGTTCAAGAGGGTCACTTTTATGATTCAACAATTTCCCCCTAAGTGACCTCTTTAACTCCGATTCAGCTATCAAGTTTGAGAAACTTGATCACAATCCACCAGAACTTCCTGACATTTTCAAGCCATGTGATTCTTCTTGAAATTTCAAACTTGACTTCTGCAGTAGTATGCTTTGATTTTTCAACTATGGTCCGGCAGATGTCAAGTTGTTTCTTGGGCAAGCGGTGCATGGAATTCATCGGAATGAAGTATTTGATGTTGTCAGTCTTTCGTTTGAATATGATTCCAAGTTCAGGGAAGTTTGTTGTGCCTAGTGACCTTTCTTCGAAGCCTTTGGTAGGCATTGGCACAGGTTCAAGTGGTGGGAGATCAAACTTCTTGATGATGGTGGGGTAGATATCCGCATGTATTTTGGCAAAGTCACAGACTGTATCCCTCATAAAAGAGTTGGATTTTTCAAGCGCTATTTTCATCTTAGGGTGCTTTTCTTCCTTGTTCTGGAACACTCTGGCAATAAGGAAGATTTCTTCCGGATTCATGCAAGGGAAGTCTGCCTGGGTGCGGATGTAGTCATGCTCTCTTCTGGTGAGAGTATACTGGATGAAATCAGCCTTCATGAACTTCCGCATCTTGTAGTTCTTGACTGCGGATGGTCTATCATTAGACCATATATTCTCAATGGAGGAGCCATGCTTGGCATAAAAATGGTTAAGTCTTTCAAATTTCATTGACAGTCGTTTGTGAGTAGGAAGGCTGCAGTCAAATGAATCAAATACAGCAAAGTACTTGGCATTTGGAGAAATTGGAATATCCCAGTATCCATCAGCAGGGCGTTCAACATATGTGAGGTGCGGGGTGTAGTCTTCATCCAATAGCCTGCGGTGCGGATTGACCCATTAGTTAATCAAAGACACATCTATCATAGTGTCGAATTCGCATTCTCTCTAGATAAGTTTAGCAAGCTTGGCCGCCTTCCAATCATGCTTTCTTTGGGCTGTGGTAGGGGAGTCTGTGGAGCTTGCGGATGACATGTTCTCCTCAAGATTTTTGAAGTGAGGAGGAGTCTCAGGCTTTTTGGGAGTATCTTTTGGAGGTGAAGTGTGGGGAGATGGAGTATGTTGTGATGGTTGCGGTGAGGGCTACGGTGTTGGAATTTTTTCAGTGGTGAGAGGGGGACTCTAATGGATAGACATATCAGAGTGGTAGACTTCTTCTTCTTCACTTCCCCCTCTTGAGGAATGCAACGTCGGTGCTTCCTCAAGCCATTGCTTAAGTCCATCCACCTTGGCACAGACTTCTTGAAACTGAGCTTTGATAGCTTCTGCCAATAGGGAATTGTTTGGAGTGGAGGAGTTGAAGAGAAGCTTGTGAATTTCTTTGGTAAGTTGGAGGATCTCAGGGCCATGGAAGTTGGAGGTAAGGTATTTCTGCAGTCTATTGATGGTTGCGTGAAGAACAGAGATAGTGGACTCATAAGCAGTATGAGTCTCATCTATCACTTTTTGAGACTGAGCAGCTTGATCTGCGATGGCTGCTTGAAGAGCCTCTTTGATTGTGGTCACCTTAGTAATGTGGCGTTCCGCTGTAGCCATGAAGTCATTATGGTCAGCTTTGTGGTTGTTATCAAGGGACCGGATTCCCATCTCTACTTTGAGAGAGATGTGTTCAGCAGCTATACGTTCCCTTGTCTCCAGTCGTTCAATTCTTTCAATCAATGACTGCGGTCCTGGAGTGTCTTCAGGTTGAGGTTGAGTGGGTTTAACCGCAGCCAAGATTTGATCTACTTTGGCTTGAAGGCTCATGAACTCCTTCCGGGTGACAACATTCTTCTTCTTCTTTTTCTTCTCTTTAGGCTTGGAAGTTGAATGCTGAGAACCACTTGACTCCTCTTCTTCTTTAAACATCATCAAGTCGTTGTCTGAAGGTGTCGGTTTGTTGACCTCTTGGATGTCTTCATTATCAAGAACGAAGGTAGAGGCTGAGCTGAGTTCGATTGCAGGCCCTTTGTCTTGAGATGGGTTGACTGTAGGAGTGGGAGATGGAATAGGAGTTGGAGTAGGAGGAACTATAGAGGTAATTGCGGCTGCGCCTGAAGCTTGAGCTTTCAACATAGTTTCTGCCATCTGATCCATCCAGTTTTCAACCTTTTGAATTGTGGCTATAGTATGGGTATTGCTGATGGCATTTGCCCAATACCTAGCCACAAACTGGATCTCCTGTTCTTTTTGTTGCTGCTGCTTGATATATTGCTCCTTGCGGGCTTGGAAGGCCCTCTTGAATGCAGCATACTTCTTTTTCTCTGACTCAGTTACTGGATTGTATTGTAACCAGGAGTCATTTGAGTTATCTCCCTCAAATCCTTCAAATCGCACTGAAGTGTCCTTCGGGTCCACGGATCCTTGCACATTTGTGCTCACCGTGCCTAAACCACCTGTGAAAGATGAAAGCAGAGTAGGATTTCCTGGGCTTCCTTGGTCTCCTTGACCTGTGGTCATGCCTGGCCTCGGCCCAGTTCTGTCATGGGCGAAAAAAGTGCCCTACGGATAGGAAGGTGTTTGTAGTGTTTGGGTAACAGAAAGAAGGATGGAGCGCAACTCCTTTGGGGAAAAGACATGCAGTGAGGAAGCCCTGGAGACCTTAGGGCGTGAACCAGTGTCATCCTCTTGGGAGTTCACTGGGGGGGAGTCTCCACGTAGATGAGAATCAGACTCACTTTCTGAGTCTTACCCGAAAAAGATAGAGGTATCGAATGGGTGTCCGGCCACCCCAAGGACTACCGGAGCCTATCGAGAGGCTTCAGCATCTGTCCGGTCATGCATATGGCTAGAAGTTTCGGTTGTTTTCCTTTTCTTGAGAATAGCGATAGGTTGCCTATCCTCATCTGAATCAGTGCTAGATACGGTTGGGGGAGGTTTTGTCTTGCGTTTCTTAGAGGGTGCGGTTCGTTTTGGAGCATCCTTCTTAGGTGTGCTTTGTTTCTTCTTGGATGCCAACGACTTTATTCTTTGAGAAAGGTTGGATAGCGTAGTGGTAGAGGGGACTGCGGTACCCTCAGGGATAAGGGCTGCGGATGGAAGAGGCGGGATAGAAGGGTATGGGGAAATACCCTCCGTAGCTTCAATGTGGTCTAAGACATCAGCAGTCTCAAGACCAAGAAAATTAAGAAGATGGGTGGGAAGCCTGCGGATCGGTCCAAATAAATTTTGGTCAAAAGAAGGGTTGTACCTTTTTATATCCTTAGTGACAAAGAAGTTGATGTCACTGCCCATGTCAATGCCAGCATCCGCATGCAAGTCTGAGATGCATAGTGACCAGAACCGAGCAAAGGTGAGCTCTGTTGGGTTCTCCATTGGGTGCTCTTTAGGGATATATTGAAGGAAATCGTCCCAAAGAATCTGCCCATAGTTGACATCGTGGCCTGTGAAGATGCTCCACACCAGTTCTAGCAGCTTTAATCCCATGTTGTCGATGCCTCCGGTTCTGCCGGATAGACAGCGGATGACGAAGTGGCACACAAACTACCAAACCGCAGGCAGTTGATTCTTTTTAAACTCACCAATCAATCGGATTGGTTTCTGATACCCCATTTGGTAGAGTGCGGTTGTGACGTCAGACATTGACGGTGAGAAAATCTTGATGGAGGGGTGAATCAGAAGATTAATGGCAGATAAGAACTTCTCTTTGGTCAAGATGACCAAAGAATCATTGATGAGGTTGAGATGCACTCCTTGGGGGTTCTCCAATGGACGATATGCAGAAAAAGCACATTTGAAGAGTGTTGACACTGGAACGACGTCCGTAAAGGCATCGAATGGACCAAACAGAATATGGTTTTTGAGATACTTGACCATAAGTTTGGTTGGGGAATTGTATGAGGGGTGATCTTCAAAAACTGCTCTGAAATTGCTTGAAGCTATTGTTGGAGAGTTGGAACCAGTTGGATTCGCAGAACCTGAAGCCTTGGATTGCTTCTTAGATGCACCTTATTTCACCATTGTGAGAGAACAAAAACGGAGTTCTTGAGAGTTGTGGGGGTTTTGAAGGTTGGGAGAGAATAGTCGATAATCAGAGAGCGTAAAGGATTATTGGGGAAGAAGATTGGTTTATAAAAGGGGGTGAAAAGGTTTTAATCCTAGGTAAATAAAAAAAGGTAAAAGAGGGTAAAACGTCGATTAGGGTTTTTGGGGGGAAATTATGTTTTTTTTATTAAATCTCAGCCACACGAAATTAAAAGGTTTGAAAAGGATTTTGGGAGATTTCCAAAAAGGGGTTTTGCATTTAATGTAAGGTCAGACGCATGTCAATACGTCAGGTAATCGTGGGGGTGATGAGAGAGAAAGTTGTAACGGATGGGACGTGGTAGGGAGAGGAAAGGACAAATTAAGGATGAGTTTATTGGAAAATCGTTCTTTTTTGTCATCATCCCTAAAATAGGTCTGACACGGAGTTTATACAGAAACGTAATGTGACAAATTCTAAAGGGAATGTTTTATTTTATTTAATGAAGGATCATTAAATAGCACACAAAGATTCGAGAGTTGATGAAACAGTTGGAAAATTATCATGGTGGTTGAGGATGGAAACGTCATTGCGGTTGAGAATCTTCATAGCGGATGAAAAAAAACATTGCGGTTGAGAGTCGTCATCGCGGATGAACAAGGAAAGACTGTAGTGAGGAACTGAGAGGAAAACACTTGTACAAAAATTAGTAATAACAAACCATTAGGACCCATGAGAGATACGTATGACATATGGTTGCGGCACCAAAACCATCTATCATATGTAATTCTCAGTTAGAACCGCAACGAAGACCAAGAATGGTCTGCGATAGCTAACAATTCTAAAAGAATTGTGGGTCTGGATTCATCTTCCCTAGCATTTGCAGGAAACTGTTGAGTTTTGTGGAGTCTAGTGCTTTTGTAAAGACATCAGCAATCTCTTCATGAGTAGGAACAAAAATGAGTTCAATATTACCTTTCAGAATATGATCTTTGATGAAATGATACCGTAACTCAATATGTTTTGTCTTGGAGTGCTGAATGGGATTATGAGAGATTGCTATGGCGCTTTCTGAGTCACAATAAATTGGTATCCGCAGCATTCTATACCCGTAGTCCATAAGTTGAGTCTTCATCCAAAGGACTTGAGAGCAACAGCTGGCTGCGGCCACATACTCGGCTTCTGCAGTTGATAGAGAGACACAACTTTGTTTCCTTGAAGACCAGCTGACGAGATGTTCTCCCAGAAATTGACATCCACCTGAAGTGATTTTTCGATCGAGCTTGCATCCGGCATGATCTACATCTGTGAAGGCTTGTAGGCTGAAGTCATTGCCGACGGGGTACCATAGACCAAGAGATTTGCTTCCTTTCAGGTATCGTAGAATCTGTTTAGCTGCGGTCAGGTGAGATGCTTTCAGGTCAGCCTGATACCTTGCACAAACACCAGTTGCAAAGGCAATGTTCGGTTTGTTTGCGGTAAGATACATCAAAGTGTTGGATTAGTGTCTAAGTCCATAACTATTTTGTTATGTACTTGACCCATGGTGCATGGTCCTTTTGGGTTGCCTTCACCAAAGCAACTTGATAGGATGAATTATGGAGAGAAAGGATTAAAAATGATTTATTAATATATTATGGGAATAATATATTAAAGTAGAAATCATATTGTTTAATTAATATTAGTCAATAATTAATTAGTAATTAGTTTTGTGACTAAAAGAGATTAATTAAACTTAAGGGATTGGAATTGTAATTATAAGATAATTGCAATTTGGGCCATGGATTGCCTTGTATTAAGGGGTGGACGAATTCTATGGGGAAGCCCATAACGAAATTGTCCAAGGCCTTAATTAAAGGAGTCTATGGGTTGCTTAGGGCTTAAGCATCCAAATTAGGGTTTCCTTGTTAGATAACCCTAATTGCCTAACTATATATAAGACCCTTATGACCCAAAAACGTGGGGAAGCATTCTTCTAGGGTTAGAACATGTTTTGGGCAGCCTCCATCCTCTCTCCTCTTCATCCTCTTGCTTATGGTGTTTGTGAACCATTAGAGGAGTGACATTTGTGACTCTAAGCTTTCTAAAGTCAATACAAGGAGATTTGGGATTGTTATTGCTACATAACAATCAAGGTAACATCTTAAACCTATTATCATGTTAATATGATTACTTGAATGCTAGAATTAGGGTTTATAGTCTTGGATAACTTGCATGTACAATAGAGAAACCTAGATCCAAGCATTAGGGTTTGTATGAGCACATAGGATGTATTATGACCAAAACCCATCACAAAGAGCCTATGATGCCTCTATAAGTCTTGTGATCCACAGATTCGCCTGAGGGATCAACAGAGATCTTATAACCGAAGGCCATGGGGACCTTAGCAGATGAAAAATTGTCCATCAAATATTTCTTTAATAGTTCAGTGGTGTATTTCTCTTGATGAATGAATATGCCTTGCGGTACTTGTTTCACTTGAAGACCTAGAAAGAAGTTAATCTCTCTACTCATGCTCATTTTGAACTGGTTGGTCATCAGCTTAGCAAATTCATCTACCATGCCTTGATCAGTCGAACCGAAGATGATGTCATCCACATATATTTGTACCATCATAAGATGATCACCATTTTCTTTTCTGAATAGTGTGGGATCAATCACTCCTCTCTTGTACTCGGATGAGACGAGGAATTCAGAGAGTGTCTCATACCAAGCTCTTGGGGCTTGCTTCAGACTGTAGACTGCTTTTTCAAGCGTGTAGCAGTGGTCTGGGAATTCAACATTTTCAAATCCTGGAGGTTGCTGAAGATAAACTTCTTCTTTTAGTTCCCCATTGAGAAAGGCACTTTTAACGTCCATCTGGTGTACTTTGATGTTTTGTGGGTTGCGTATGCTAGTAAGATCTAGCTGGCTTCCATGCGTGTTATCGGAGCATACGTTTCATCATAGTCAATACCTTCCAATTGACTATAGCCCTTGGCAACAAGCCTTGCCTTGTTTCTGATTACCGCACCAGATTCATCCAACTTGTTTTTGAACACCCATCTAGTGCCAACAATGGAGTGACCACGTGGCTTCGGAACGAGCTTTCATACTTTGTTTCTTTGAAATTCTTCAAGCTCTTCTTGTATTGCGGCTATCCAGTCCGGTTCAAGCAATGCTTCTTTGATCGTTCTGGGCTCAACCGAGGACATAAATGCTGCATAGTGGCAGTGATCAGATAACTCCTTGGAAGACCGAGTCTGGATACCTACAGATGGGTTGCCGATGATTTGACCTGGTGGTCGGTCTTTCGTCCATACATGAAGACGTAGTAGCAGATGATCAGCAGCTGTGGTAGAAGGAATATTTTGGATATCAAAGGAATCTATGGTTGGAGAGGGCAGTTCCCCCTGGATTTGAGAACATCCTGATGAATCAGCTTGATCTATTGGAACATAATTTTCTTGAGTAGCCGGGAGAGGTTCCCCCTGGGTAGCGGAAGGGAGTTCCTCTAGAACCTGAGAAGGTTCCCCTGGACTGCAGATGGGAGAGTGACAATCCTTGGATCAGTTCTAGTGTCAATATTCTCTATGAGTTCATCATCCGAATCCAAAGATGCGTTTGATGGTAATGCTTCTCTGTGGGCAGGAAATTGAACAACATCAAGTACTAGAACCTCAATGGTTGCGACTAGATCTGGAGCAGAGCTTTCCCCCTCAACCGGAGAGGTGGAAGTATTGGGAGATACTTCTTCAGATAGAGACGGTCCAGAAACATCAGCATGTTGTTGTTGAGCTGCGGGTGACACAAGAACTTCGGATAGTTTCACTGTTTCAACAGGATCGAAAAGATCGTCATAATTGACTTCAACTAGATTTAATGGTCCTAAAGAGGCAGGAATGTCACATTCCATGATCGCGGTGGTTTCTGAGGACGGAGGGGCGTCGCGGATGTGAGAATCATCAAATTTCACATCAAAGCTTTCAATGATCAGACTTTGGTGGAATAACCAAGGAAGATGCCTTCGTCAGACTTTGGTGCAAACTTGTTGAGTTGGTCTCTGTTGTTGATCACGAAGCATCTACATCCAAAAATATGAAAGAAGCGAACATTTGGTTTGCGGTTGTTAAGACCCTCATATGGTGTCACTACAAGAAAAAGACCCTTTTACGACGCACAAAACACGACGCTCTTTCATTTATGTTACGCATTAGAGAGCGACCTTAAAAAAGTGTCACCTCTTCAAAAAATTTAAGGATTTAGGTCGCGCATTACTGAGTGTCCTTAAATTAGTGTCTCATGTAAAAATATTAAAAAAAATGGAAGGCACTTGTGCGTCGTATGTGAATGTCGTTTTATATTTTCTTTTAAGAAACGCGCGTCTCGGAGGGAAAATGAAATCCCCAAATTTTTTAAACCCCCACCTTCTTCTCCCTCATCTCCACCCCTCATCCACATCCACTACCTCCAATCCTCATTGCCTCTTCCAGCCTCAAACTATGGCGATGCACCTTCCTTCTCGAAGAATGCTTCATTTACGACCATCGTCCGATTATGTAAGCCCAAGGAATTAACGTAGACAAAGAAAATTATGGATTAATCGATTCACATCATGTTTAAGGTTAAGGGTTTGATACTTCTTCCAAATCGAACCTCACACTAAATGGTTCGATCTCCTCTCTTTTTAGATTGTTCCCTCTACTGATGCTTCCACCTTCTACCATCGATGTTGATCTTTGAATTAGCAAGAAGAAGCCCTAGGGCCTCCGCCTTCACCCACGTTCTCACAGTCGATCGTGAATTGGTTTTCAGTTTCTTCCAAGATTCAACCAATACAGAGGTAGAGGTAGGTTTTGATTTCGTATCAAAAGTCTTCACATTCAGGCAGAACAAAAACCTAGGGATCAATTCGATTAATCAGTAGCAAAAGTCAGACGTAATCTCAAAACTTGGCATGGAAAGAGTCTTGAAATCAACTTCAGGTAAGTTATTCAACATGGATTGTCTATCTCCTGCTTCTTCTCTCAAATTAATAGCAGCCGGAAAAAGAACTTTGAGAATGATATATGGTGCTTTCTTGATTCTCACCTAAATTGTGTTTTCTTGCCGGTTCGTTCATTAAGTTGCTACCCTCATTGACACACAATTAAATAAGTACCGGCCAAATATGCTACAATAGAGGATGGTTTCGTGGGTTCTTTCACCTTTACACCAAAGATGGTGGAGCTAGAGAGAGAGTTTATGGTGTGTAAAGTACAACATTCTTAAACCAGGGGATTCAAATAAATAGCATAACCCAAACCCTTTACGGTAATTGGGAGCCAATCGGGGCAAAACGCAACCCTCATACCACTTTTTCTCTCAAGAAACCTACGGTACGTACAAATTTTCTTTTCTTCCTCTTCCTTTTCTTATCGGTACTCCTTCTCCTCCCTTCCTCTCCGGTGGTCGCCATTGCTGCCTACTTCGACCAGCCCTACCCTTCCCTTTTCCCCAACCTAGGAGCATCTTTCGACGACTTCTCTGCTTCATCCGTTCAACAGATCGTCGATCACTACCTCTACGATACCATCAACTGCTCCAGAACTGTGAACAACATGTCTAAATCTCGCGTCTACACGATGTCAATGTTGTTCACCCTATGGAATACTAGGATTCAGTGGGGGTAACCTAACTAAACCCTAGATTTTACTTTAATTTCTGTGATTTATCGCATGATATGAATTAATAGACAGAATACTTTGATTTATGTGTTGCTACTTGGCTTAATTTGATTCAAATTCGTTTCAAATTGTGATTGATCTCTTGTGTAATTTTGTATCTACTAACCCTGATGGTATTTTGTTTGTTTCAAAATATAAAATCAAAACATGGGAAGCTTTTGCAAAAGTGGTATGTTATGTATTTTGTACAATTAAATATTTTTCATAGTAATTTTACAATGTAAATACCAAGAAGGGTTAGTAAATCATAAAAAGCAATAGAAATGGCTGAGTAAATCATAAAAATCTTCCAAATTCATAACAATGTAAAAATCTACTCAGAGATGAAACTCATGGAATATTGAGCTTCCAAGAGTGAGTTTTGTTCTCAAACTCATCCCTGTGGTGATTTAGTTCGAGCAATCTACAAATATGAATCATGAATGTAAATGCTTAATCCAGATTTGTAGTGTTGAAATTTAACACTATATATTAATTATGAAGACTATTGAAGTTCTTGATAATAACAATTATGTTGTCATTTTGATTTACTGATCACATACATGTTTGACTTTTAAATGACTTTGTCACACCCCCGAACCAGACGGCGCAAACGTTCGAGGGCTGTTGTGACTCAATTGAATACCATCACAATGAATATACATGAAACATAACATCATACAATACCAAGCAATGGAATATTACAACTGGTAGCGTTTACATTCGGTACATTGTTTCAAAATATTACATTCCCAAAAGTAGATTGTTCAATACTAGTTAAACAAACAATAAGACATCACTGAGTACATTTTTCCCTTCGGTTTACCTGTTGCCTGAGAATACAAGTATTTTGAAAAACGTCAACATATGAAATGTTGGTGAGTTCATAAGTAATGTTTGAAATATAGTGGTTTGTATTGTTTTGAAAATCACCAGAAAATCCAATATTTTCTGAAAAGAACTTAGTATAAAAAGTGTGAAGATCCGTAAGTATGCTTGTTTGTTTCTATAAATGTAAAAGAGCGATTTGTAAAACTCGGTATGTAACTCGTAGGTGTATTAATAGAAAACCCTAGGAAAACCCGATGTTTTCCTAATACTTTGCATCAAAAATTTATATCTTGTTATTTCGATTACGACAGGTGTATTCGTTGAATCCCGGCGACGTTGGATTAATTATGGGTTGTGAATTGTTATAAACACACATTAATGAAAATGACTAGTTTACAACCATACAAACAATCCCTTAGGCGTCGCTCTCACTATTCACTTAATCCAAACCGAGGAGGAAAAAGAGGGTGCGAAGCCCCGATATTTTCCGTAAGTCGTTCAAGGCTATCGTGAATGCGAAGGGCCCTTAGCCCGACTCGCATTTGGTGAATTCTCAACTTTACTAGCAGCACTAGAAGGCCCTTGGGGTCCAACAGCACAAAGCCTGTAAAAGTCCTTTTACACGAAATTAGGTCATAAAAGACCCAACTACATGTAAGCGAGTTTCCTTCGGGCCTAAAGATCATGCCATTGGGCTAGTTAGGCCCAACAAACATGATTTGAAACTTTTGGGCCCAAAGACGGTGTATCGACGTCTGGTGTATTCTCACGTGTGTATTGATTTCCCGAATTTTCCGCGTGTGTATTGAAGTTTCGTCGTGTTAGTAATTTCGGATTCATTATTGATTCGAGACCGAATCAATTCGTTTGATAACGATTTTTGGTGTTGAAGGTGTATTATAATTTGCCGATAGTCGAGATGCTAGTATTTCATCATGACGGATTGATTATTTAAAACTTTGGGATGCTTCATTATTGCAGCCCCTTTTCTTTTGAATAATTTACACATTTAACCCTTTATATAAAATAGTTTCTATTTTAGTCCTCAAGCTATTTTTCTTGACACTTTAGTATCAAAACTTGTAGAAAAGTTATTTTTCAGCCCAAAGTTGTTTGAAAAACCGTTTTGGTCCACCAAATGAAATTTTTCTGGCTAGAACCCTCAATTTCGCAATTTTTACACTTTTGGCCCAAAATAGAAACTTTTTGCATTTTTTGTCCCTTTTAAATATGAAAAGCATTTTTAACCCTTGAAATGGACTTGGAGCACTAGTAGTCCCCTGTTAAACAGAAATTCACAGTTTCAGCCCCTCTAATTTGAAAATCTCGCATATTGGGCTTTATTGGGCCGAAAATTTCATTTTTGGCCCATTATGCTTAAAAATTTCAAATTTAATCCTCCAAAGAGAATATTTCCAGAAAAATACCTTAATGAAACTGTTTTGACTCATTTCATCCATCAGAATTTGTATTTTTACATTTTGGCCCCTTTAACTTCATATTTTTAGCATTTTGAGCCCAAAAATGGGATTTTTAGCCCAAAGAGTTCAATTTAACCAACTTGGTTATTTCTCTAGAAATGATTTGTGTATAATAATATGTTTAACACTTGTTTCATACATCCTAATGCAAATCTCGATTTTAAGGACTTTTGGACTAGTTTCAACACCATAATCACATATAAACATGTAAATAAACATAGAAATCATACAAAGCATACATATACTCATAGATCTACACATTTGCTTGTATCCCCCCCCCCCCCACAAAACTTATAAAACCGAAAAATAGGGGGTATGAAGCTCACCTTTGGGTGTGGTTTCGGTTTTGGAGAAAAGATGGAAGAAAATGAGGTGATTTTCGGCCCTAGCACACTTTGATGAAGATCTTGGCCTTGAGGTGATTCTAGGATGCAAGATCATGATTTTTGCATCGATTAGGAAGAGATTTTTGATAAAACAAAGAATCTAGATCATAGATCCAAGCATAATCTTACCTTAGATGAAGAATTTGTGGAAATATCTTCTTGAAAAACCTTCTAAGATTCAAGATCTTGATGAAGAGTGGAGGGAGTTTTCTTGAGAGAGTTGTGAGAGAATTATGTGTGTGTGTGTGTTTGAAATCAGCCGAGAATGGGAGAGAGAGGAAGAAGTAGACCTTGAGGTGATATATGCATGGGAATATGAGATATGTTGCATGGATAACCAAGAGGTAATAGTGAGGTGGCACTTGAAAGTCAACCCTCTTCCATGTTGGGTTGTTTGGGCCGAGAAGTGAAGAAGGAAAGGGAGAATATTGGGCTTCTTTTGTTTAAGCCCATATTATGACTTAATTATGTAATTTTTCGGCCCAATTACATCAAGGTACGATTATTATGATCCATTAGGGCTATATGAGTTTGTTGTGACCCAATAAGGTCCATTAGGGTGTTATATTTCATTCTAGGCCCATTATGGCCCAAAATATTGGATTAAATGGAATTGGGTCCAATTAGAGCCCATTTAAAGGTTCTAATCCCATGATAGTCAAATTGGAAGCTTATTGGCCCATTGAGTCCAATAAGGAAGTCCTAGTCCAAAATGGACCTAAACAAGAACTTCTAGGGTTTCCAATTGCTTATTGACTATTAGTAGTATTTGTATGGTGTATTGGATTGTAATTTTGTTGTCATAGAGTAAGCATCATACATGCTCTTAAGTTTTTGATTCTACATTTTACTTGAGTGTAGTGATTACAGACACAAAACTTCTAGTTGTGACATCATCCCCCCGTTAGAGGGAATTTCGTCCCAAAATTTTGTTTGAAAGCTAGATTTGAGAATGCTAGAATAGGTGAGGGTACTTTTGGTTCATTTGACCTTCGCATTCCCACGTGAATTCTGGCCCGCGCTTCACGTTCCACCGTACTTTAACGATCGGGATGCGACTTTGCTTAGTATGCTTCACCTCCCTGTCCATGATTTCAACCGGTTCTTCAACGAACAAGAGATTCTCGTTGATTTCGATCTCGTCAAGGGGAATGACGAGTGTTTCATCCGATAGGCACTTTTTTAGATTGGAGACATGGAACACGGGGTGTACACTGTTTAGCTCTGCGGGTAACTGCAGTTTATACGCCACTGGACCTATTCGGGCGACGATCTCGAAAGGTCCAATGTATCGTGGGTTCAGTTTTCCCCGTTTTCCGAAATGAATAACTCCCTTCCAGGGTGAGACTTTCAACAGTACTTGATCCCCGACCTAAAATTCTAAGGGCTTTCTTCGTTTATCGGCGTAGCTCTTATGTCGGTCGTGCGATGCTTGTAATCGAGCTCTGATTTGAATAATCTTTTCTGTGGTTTCACGAATGATCTCCGGTCTTGTTAGTGCCTTGTCCGATGTATGCGTTTTTGCTAGTTGGGTATCACCCACCTCAGACCAACACAACGGTGATCTACACTTACGCCCGTATAGTGCTTCGAAGGGAGCGACCTTGATGCTCGAATGGTAACTGTTGTTATATGAGAATTCTACTAAGGGTAAGTGGGTATCCCAAGACTTCCCAAAGTCTATCACACATGCACGGAGCATGTCTTCGAGCGTTTGAATGGTTCGTTCACTTTGACCATCCATCTGTGGATGATAAGCGGTGCTCATGTCGAGATGAGTTCCTAGTGCCTTCTGGAGAGATTGCCAAAAACATGAAGTGAACCTACTGTCCCTATCCGAGATAATAGACACCGGTACTCCATGGAGTCTCACGATTTCTCGAATGTATAATCGTGTCAATCTTTCCATCTTGTAGGATTCCTTTATGGGCAGGAAATGGGCAGACTTCGTCAGTCGGTCGACTATTACCCATATGGTGTCCAGTCCATCCGACGTCTTGGGTAGCTTGGTCACGAAATCCATAGAAATCCCCTCCCATTTCCACTCAGGGATTACCGGTTTCTGTAATAACCCTGAGGGCTTCTGGTATTCCACCTTTACCTTGGCACACGTAAGGCACTTACTAACATAGGTGGAAATTTTCGCCTTCATGTTGGGCCACCAATAGTGTTGTTTAATATCCAAATACATCTTGTCTGAGCCAGGATGAACGGAGTATCGCGTCTTATGGGCTTCCTTCATAACTACCTCCCTAAATCCTCCGAGCTTAAGGACCCAAATACGGTTCATGAAATAGTATACTCCATTCTCCTTTGCCTCTAGGTTCTTCTCCATTCCGCGCAATGCTTCGCTTGCTCTATTTTCCGTCTTCATGGCCTCTGACTGGGCTACTACAATTTGAGTGGCTAGGTGAGATTGAATGGTTATTGAGAGAGTTTTCGTACGACGATTAGAGTACTCCTTCTGGCTTAATGCGTCAGCTACCACGTTGGCCTTGCCTGGATGGTACTTGATCTCACACTCGTAATCGTTTAGTAATTCAACCCATCTTCGTTGCCTCATGTTCAACTCCTTCTGGTTCAAGATGTGTTGGAGACTCTTGTGGTCCGTGAAGATGGTGCACTTTGTACCATAAAGGTAATGACTCCAATTTTTTAGGGCAAAGACCACGGCTCCCAATTCTAGGTCATGGGTCGTATAATTCGCTTCGTGCGTCTTTAGTTGGCGGGATGCGTAAGCTATCACCCTTCCACGCTGCATGAGAACACAACCTAAGCCCTGATTTGACGCATCACAATAGACCACGAAATCTTCTGTTCCCTCCGGTAGTGATAATACCAGGGGCACTACAGAGAGCTTGTTTCAGGGTTCGGAATGCGACTTCTTGTTTGTCCGTCCATTTGAATGGTACACCCTTTTGTGTAAGCGAGGTAAGTGGTTTGGCGATCTTAGAGAAGTTCTGAATGAATCTCCTATAGTAGCCTGCTAGACCCAAGAATTAACGGATTTCCGTGGGTGTTGTCGGGATTGCCCATCCATCAATAGCTTTGACTTTAGAGGGATCCACATGAATTCCATCTTGGCTAACTACATGACCTAGGAAGTTCACACTCTAGAGCCAGAACTCACACTTGGAGAGTTTTACGTATAGCTTTTCCGATCGTAGAGTTTTTAGGATTTGTCGGAGATGTTGGCCATGCTCTTCTTCGCTTCGGGAATAGATGATAATGTCGTCAATGAAGACGATGACAAAGTTGTCGAGGAATGGTCGACAGATTCGGTTCATCAGATCCATAAATGCGGCAGGGGCATTTGTTAGACCGAAGGGCATTACGACAAATTCGTAATGTCCGTAGCGAGTTCGGAAAGCGGTTTTTGGAATATCCTTTTCCCGGACTTTGACTTGATGGTATCCGGACCGTAGATCTATTTTAGAAAAATAACTAGCTCCTTGGAGCTGGTCAAATAGATCATCGATTCGCGGAAGTGGGTAGCGATTTTTAACAGTGAGTTTATTTAACTCTCTGTAATCGATGCACATTCTAAAAGATCCGTCCTTCTTTTTGACAAAAAGGACTGGAGCTCCCCATGGCGAGTAACTAGGGCAGATGAATCCCTTGTCCAAGAGTTCACTGAGTTGGCTGGACAATTCCTGCATTTCAGCAGGAGCTAGCCGATAGGGTGATTTAGCGAGAGGAGTTGCTCCTGGAACGAGGTCAATTCGAAACTCCACTTGTCTCTCTGGGGGCACTCCTGGAAGATCTTCAGGAAACACGTCTGGGAACTCACATGCTACGGGAATGTCTTGAACGTTAACCTCTTCCTTGGTTTTATCAACTATGTGAGCCAGGAACGCCAAGTTGTTCTTTCGTAGATGTTTTTGTGCCTTGATGCACGAGATGAGGCGAAGGTTCATGCTAGGTTTGTCTCCGTAAATTACTAGGGTTTCGTGATTGGGAAGGCGAAGGCGAACGGCCTTCTCGTGACACATGATTTCAGCATGGTGGGGGCTTAACCAGTCCATGCCAATAATCACATCGAAACTCCTAATTGATACAGGCATCAAGTCTATTCGAAAGACGTGTTGATTGAGGGTTAGGGTACATCCGGTGTAGATTTCCCCGGTAGATTCGGTTTTCCCATTGGCCATTTCCACCGTAAAGGTTTCATTTAGCTTCTGGGGCTGTTGTTTAAATAAATGTTTAAACTTATTGCTTACTAAACTTCGCTCCGCTCCGGTGTCAAATAGGATGCATGCATAAGTGTGGTTTAGGGGAAACGTACCGGTAACAACAGCGGGGTCCTGAATCGCCTCTCCCTGACCCATGGTCAGCATCCTTCCTGTTCCTCCGTTTCTTGGATTGTTGTTGTTAGGGCAGTCTCGGCGGAAATGCCCAGTCCTCCCACACCCATAGTAGGTGTGGCTAGGCCCTGCATTGTTGCCGCCGGTGGTGACGTTGTTGTTGTTGCGATTGTTGTTGTTGTTGTTTCCCTGTTGTTGGTTCTGGGGAGGGTAGGTCCTGCAATACTTCACCGTGTGTCCCCTTCGGTTGCAACTGGTGCACTGTAACTCCTTGCATTCTCCATTGTGATGGAAACCGCACTTGTTGCACTTGGGAAGATTACCAGAATAAGGTCTTGAAGCATTTGAAGCAGCTGAGGCTGGAGCATGTGTGTGGCTGGAACCGGTGTGGTGACAACGTTAACTGCCACTGTCTGCTGCTTTTTAGAGGTCTCGGGGCCCTGACGCCCCTTCCTCTTATTGTTCTTCCCCTTCTTGCCATCACCTTCCTTCTTTCCTTCAGCCTCCGCTGGCTTCTCACCCTTCTTGTTGTTATGGTCATACAACTTCTTTGCCAATCTTTTTGCACTGTCAAATGTTTCGGGGTTTGCAGCTATCACATTTCCTTGAATTGGTGATGTTAGTCCCCAAATGAATCGCTCAATCTTCTTTCCTTCCGAGGTGATCATACTCGGGCATAACAGAGACAGTTCATTAAATCTCGATATGTAGGTATCGATATTCGCATTCTGCACAGTGAGGTTCCACAGCTCTTGCTCCATTTTCTGAATCTCACCTCATGGGCAGTATTCAGCCATCAGCATTTCTTTCATTTCCGCCCACGGCATGGAGTTGGCTACAGGGAGTGTCATGGCTTCCACATGTCCGTTCCACCAGGTGAGCGCTTGATCGACAAAAGTGCAGGCCGCGAACTTCACTTTCATCTGCTCAGGACAATCGCATATCTCGAATACCGATTCCACCTTCTCGATCCATCGCTTCAGAGTGATCACTCCTCCAGTGTCGTTAAAAGTTCGTGGTTTGGCATTTGTAAAGTCCTTGTAGGTACATGTTTTAGTAGGTCCTTGATTCATTCCGTTGTTCGAACTCCCTGCCCCTTGCCCGTTGCCTCCTCCGTTATTCCCTTGGTGGAGTTGTGCCATAGCTGCGGTGACCGCAGCAGACACGGCCGCCTGGAATGCAGTGGAGTCAACTTCGGGTGGGGTTGGTCCAGGTTTTCCGCGAGTAGGTCGGCGAGGCATTTTTCTGTCATGAAACGGAAAGATGTTGAGTGTTTGGGGTTTCTGGAAGGTTGTGACCCTAATGACTAGGTGCAATGTACGTACTAAAACATTCCTACCATTCAACATACAATCATAGATTCTCATAGAAATTTGTAATATCATAACAAAGCAAGTAAAAGTTTACTAATATTATCCGCATTTGATATATGAAAAATTTGCTCGTAAGAGCATACATGAGTGACACTAGTTCGACAGCATAACGGCTCTATGAGTAGTGTAGTCACTTAAACATAGAGTCGGAGGTACATAGCATAGTTCCTAACGACCTACTAAGATAAGTCTATCCCTAACCGCGACAATCTGCGTCCGGAGGTGGTGCCGAGGATGTGGATGCTCCCTGAAGACGAGCCACCAATCGTTCTACGTCCTGAAGTCGAGACTCCCACCTTACCTGCCTCATGTGAAACTCCCGAAGAACGTCATGTGTCTCCTGTTCCGCACGCTCGGCCCTAGTCCACAGCTGGCGTACCTGATCAGCAGTGCCCTGAGCAAGATCGCCGGTGTTCCGTAATCGTCTCACCATGACCGGTAGGGCTCGGTCGGCCAGTCCTCCGTCCCTCAGGTCAAAGAACTCGCGCGACATGTCGAACGGGGGTCGCTGACCCTATTGTCTGCTCCATCTCCAAAGATCAATACCCCAAGGAGGGGTAGGACCAGTGGGGCCCATACGGTAAGCAGGCACCCTGATCGGGTAAGGGGGGTTGATGACTTCGGACTCTGCGTCCGAATCACCCCCTTAACTGTCATCGGGTTCCTCTTCGAAGTTCTCTTCGTCTTCTTCGGGTTCGGCAGGCTCGCCTTCGTCTCCAGCCTCCGGTTCCCCGTCAGATTCCTCTTCGGGGTCTTCCTCAGGCTCTTCCTCTAACCATCTGTTATTCCCCTGATTAGGGAAATAAGGGTCTCCAGGATGATGAAAACCAGCCATGCTGTCTGCGCGAGTATGTAAATATGCTAACATTATTCCTAGGATGCTACAACTATTGTATAGACTAAACAAACGTTCTCTTTTTGGTGATAAAGGGGTATAGTTTTAGGTTCCCTAGCTATCACGATCTCATCAGAACGTGTGTTAGTTATACTTGGAGAGAGTGTAGTTGATCAGGCTACATCCACTCCTTGGTACTACTAAGAACAGTCCTGAATTAACCGAGATACTAGCATTATTTTGGTTGGTTCGTCGTTATGTTCCTTGTTCCTAATGCAAGCAAAGGTGTTTTATTGTTGTATTTTTACTTGTTTTGTTCAGAGTTAAGTTAGTCCCTCTTTTGGTTTATAGTTACATATCAATGTATGGTTCGATATGCTAGTTCACTATAAACAGTGCTCTGATACCAACCTGTCACACCCCCGAACCAGACGGCGGAAACGTCCGGGGACTGTTGTGACTCAATTGAATACCATCACAATGAATATACATGAAACATAACATCATATAATACCAAGCATTGGAATATTACAACTGGTAGCGTTTACATTCGGTACATTGTTTCAAAATATTACATTCCCAAAAGTAGATTGCTCAATACTAGTTAAACAAACAATAAGACATCACTGAGTACATTTTTCCCTTCGGTTTACCTGTTACCTGAGAATACAAGTATTTTGAAAAACGTCAACATATGAAATGTTGGTGAGTTCATAAGTAATGTTTGAAATATAGTGGTTTGTATTGTTTTGAAAATCACCAGAAAATCCGATATTTTCTGAAAAGAACTTAGTATAAAAAGTGTGAAGATCCGTAAGTATGCTTGTTTGTTTCTATAAATGTAAAAGAGCGATTTGTAAAACTCGGTATGTAACTCGTAGGTGTATTAATAGAAAACCCTAGGAAAACCCGATGTTTTCCTAATACTTTGCATCAAAAATTTATATATTGTTATTTCGATTACGAAAGGTGTATTCGTTGAATCCCGGCGACGTTGGATTAATTATGGATTGTGAATTGTTATAAACACACATTAATGAAAATGACTAGTTTACAACCATACAAACGATCCCTTAGGCGTCGCTCGCACTATTCACTTAATCCAAACCCCCGGACTTCATGTAGCCCCACGACCGAGGAGGGAAAAGAGGGTGCAAAGCCCCGATATTTTCCGTAAGTCGTTCAAGGCTATCGTGAATGCGAAGGGCCCTTAGCCCGACTCGCATTTGGTGAATTCTTGACTTTACTAGCAGCACCAGAAGGCCCTTGGGGTCCAACAGCACAAAGCCTGTAAAAGTCCTTTTACACGAAATTAGGTCATATAAGACCCAACTACATGTAAGCGAGTTTCCTTCGGGCCTAAAGATCATGCCATTGGGCTAGTTAGGCCCAACAAACATGATTTGAAACTTTTGGGCCCAAAGACGGTGTATCGACATCAGGTGTATTTTCACGTGTGTATTGATTTCCCGAATTTTCCGCGTGTGTATTGAAGTTTCGTCATGTTAGTAATTTCGGATTCATTATTGATTCGAGACCGAATCAATTCGTTTGATAACGATTTTTGGTGTTGAAGGTGTATTATAATTTGCCGATAGTCGAGATGCTAGTATTTCATCATGACGGATTGATTATTTAAAACTTTGGGATGTTTCATTATTGCAGCCCCTTTTCTTTTGAATAATTTACATATTTAACCCTTTATATAAAATAGTTTCTATTTTAGTCCTTAAACTATTTTTCTTGACACTTTAGTATCAAAACTTGTAGAAAAGTTATTTTTCAGCCCAAAGTTGTTTGAAAAACTGTTTTGGTCAACCAAATGAAATTTTTCTCGGCTAGAACCCTCAATTTCGCAGTTTTTACACTTTTGGCCCAAAATAGAAATTTTTTGCATTTTTTGTCCCTTTTAAATATGAAAAGCATTTTTAACCCTTGAAATGGACTTGGAGCACTAGTAGTCCCTTGTTTTACAGAAAGTCACAGTTTCAGCCCCTCTAATTTGAAAATCTCGCATATTGGGCTTTATTGGGCCGAAAATTTCATTTTTGGCCCATTATGTTTAAAATTTTCACATTTAATCCTCCAAAGAGAATATTTGCAGAAAAATACCTTAATGAAACTGTTTTGACTCATTTCATCCATCAGAATTTGTATTTTTACATTTTGGCCCCTTTAACTTCATATTTTTAGCATTTTGAGCCCAAAAATGGGATTTTTAGCCCAAAGAGTTCAATTTAACCAACTTGGTTATTTCTCTAGAAATGATTTGTGTATAATAATATGTTTAACACTTGTTTCATACATCCTAATGCAAATCTCGATTTTAAGGACTTCTGGACTAGTTTCAACACCATAATCACATATAAACATGTAAATAAGCATAGAAATCATACAAAGCATACATATACTCATAGATCTACACATTTGCTTGTATCCCCCCCCAAAAAAAACTTATAAAACCGAAAAATAGGGGGTATGAAGCTCACGTTTGGGTGTGGTTTCGGTTTTGGAGAAAAGATGGAAGAAAATGAGGTGATTTTCGGCCCTAGCACACTTTGATGAAGATCTCGGCCTTGAGGTGATTCTAGGATGCAAGATCATAATTTTTTCATGGATTAGGAAGAGATTTTTGATAAAACAAAGAATCTAGATCATAGATCCAAGCATAATCTTACCTTAGATGAAGAATTTGTGGAAATATCTTCTTGAAAAACCTTCTAAGATTCGAGATCTTGATGAAGAGTGGAGGGAGTTTTCTTGAGAGAGTTGTGAGAGAATTGTGTGTGTGTGTGTTTGAAATCGGCCGAGAATGGGAGAGAGAGGAAGAAGTAGACCTTGAGGTGATATATGCATGGGAATATGAGATATGTTGCATGGATAACCAAGAGGTAATAGTGAGGTGGCACTTGAAAGTCAACCCTCTTCCATGTTGGGTTGTTTGGGCCGAGAAGTGAAGAAGGAAAGGGAGAATATTGGGCTTCTTTTGTTTATGCCCATATTATGACTTAATTATGTAATTTTTCAGCCCAATTACATCAAGGTATGATTATTATGATCCATTAGGGCTATATGAGTTTGTTGTGACCCAATAAGGTCCATTAGGGTGTTATATTTCATTCTAGGCCCATTATGGCCCAAAATATTGGATTAAATGGAATTGGGTCCAATTAGAGCCCATTTAAAGGTTCTAATCCCATGATAGTCAAATTGGAAGCTTATCGGCCCATTGAGTCCAATAAGGAAGTCCTAGTCCAAAATGGACCTAAACAAGAACTTCTAGGGTTTCCAATTGCTTATTGACTATTAGTAGTATTTGTATGGTGTATTGGATTGTAATTTTGTTGTCATAGAGTAAGCATCATACATGCTCTTAAGTTTTTGATTCTACATTTTACTTGAGTGTAGTGATTACAGACACAAAACTTCTAGTTGTGACAGACTCGAAGCATCAGGAGTGCCTAGCTGCTAACCGGAATAAATATTAGTCTTTTGAATATAAATCTGGAATGGATAGTGGAAGAAATGCTTACTCATCAGATCAGGAAAGTCAGTAAGTAAACTTCACTTGTATTCTGGATTTGATTGTTAATATTACACGTCTATACACTTTATAGCAATTTTCTTGTGTTTCTTTAAGTATAGTTTTAGCTGTTCCGGGTTTGTAGGTATAGTGCCGCTGAAGATGAAGACGATTCAAATCCAAGTTTACTTAGAAGAACAAAAATTGGATAGGTAAGTAAGGGTAAAATGGTATATAAGTTAATGTTTAGTATATTTGCAGACTACGCAATTGTTAAAGGCAAAACAGCACTTTCTATTACCCCTGTTCTTCCTAGTTTTAGTAAAACGGATGTATGATTCTCTATGATCCATCATCTGCCTTTTACTTTTTAAAAATAATACTAAACATTAGCAATTGGAAAAAGTGCATCAACATCTCCTTCTTCTTCTCTTTCCCATTTACATGGTTTTTCCTTTTCAGTTTTGTTCCCACATACTGTTGATAATTTATCTGTATATATTTTTTTCTCTCTAAAGGCAAATGAATCGATAATACTCATTATTTGAATATAATTTAATCTAAATTAAAATCGTTGTGTAATATGCATTTGATAGAGGTTTCTGTATGATGGTTGTGGAGACACCAAATTAATCATCTTTATGGTAGTTGTTGCTGCTCTTTTGGCACTAGGTATAATAACAAAGGTTAGTGAACATCTTTAAGTCTAATATTTATATGTTTTGTTATTTAATTCGTTTCTTTTATGGAAAGATGACATCTTTATGTTATCTAATCCATGGGATCAAAGGATGGTATGATGTGGAAAGCATAACTTTGGGTGTTATAATTGTCATGGTTGTTAAAGATACTTCATTTCTCTTTTCTGACTTGTAAACCAATCATGAATAAGATAAACAAAAAGATTATCTCACATAGTTTGCTCTCTTTTAACATGCCATTGTTATTTCGTGTTCTCTAGCCATGCATGAGTATAAAAGTTCACTTAAATTTCAAAACTTGAATGAGGAGAAGCAGAACATACAGTGTCAGGTGGGTTTTTAATCAATGTATTGATCTTTTCATACAATCATATTTTTCTTCGTTGATAAATAAAGATATGATACTGCAAGGTTGTAAGAGGTGGAAGGAGGATGATTTCAATATTTGATATTGTTGTGGGTGATGTCATACATCTTATGATAGGCGACCAGGTAATATGTTTCTCATTTCTTGTGATTTCTGTTTTTGCCCTTGTTTACATTTCATTCATAAACCAGGTTCCAGCTGATGGGATTTCATTTCTGGTTACTCTCTTTCTATTGATGAATCAAGTATGACTGGCGAGAGTCACACTGTAAGTTTTCATAAATTTTTGTTGATTACATTGTGTTTTATTTCGATTCTCTAGTTTTCAAGGGTAGATAATGTAACTTTAAAAAAAAATGATGGAACAGGTTGATTTAATGGCTGGGTGCAAGGTGGCTGATGGCTGTAGTACTATGATGGTAAGACAATCATTCTAATCCCATGCAAAAATACATAAAAAAAAGTCTTTTTGACCTCTTTTTCCAAAAGACAAAAAAATAGCTTCTAATTTTGGAAGATGTTTTCTAAGTTCTAACCCTGTGTGATATTTCTTTTTCCATCACCACTGACACCACCACCGCCCCACCACCACCATTGTTGCCACCACCAACACCAACGCCACATGGTCTTTTTGTGGTGGTTATGTCACAAATCACAACACATACATTTGGACACCCAATGCTAGTTCATAACCAGTGACTTTTTCATCAGGGCTTTATCAGATTTACCATCTTCTAAAGGAGTAGATCCTTGCAGTTCTTGTCAAGAGATAAGTGACAATCTGTTCGATCTTGTGATGTTCAGAAATTCCTTAACTTTATCCTCTTCCCACTTCTTGGTCAACTTATAGAATAAAGATTTGCATCAATGACATTTTTATGTGGACCTAAATTGTTATCATTCTCCTTCATCCCATTGGTTACAATTTTTCACTTATGTAACCACATTTAGGTCACTAGTGTTGGAATGAATACAGAATGGGGATTGCTTATGGCTAGCATCTCAAATAATGATAATGATGAGGAAACACCATTACAGGTTAGTTCTCTAAACATGCTCTAACCTTATAAAATTCAAAAAATCACACAACAAATCTTAAAACTGTCATCAAGTTGTTTACAATATCTTATACAAAAACTTTAGGTTTTAATTCATAGATGTATTGACTATGTGTTTTGGTAGGTGCATTTGAGTGGAGTGGCAATGTTTATTGGTAAGATTGGGCTTGTGGTAGCCGTATCCGTTCTTGTCATCATTCTCATCAGGTAATTCATCCAATTTCTATAAACCATTTCTTCATTCCATTGACGGGTTGGAGAAATGTTCACGACGTAAGTCAGTGGAAGCCTATTGGTACTAGTGCAGTAGAGTTGGCCTACAATAAATAATCCCCTTACTGCCACTCTACAGAACCGTACATGAGATTTTCACCTCATACGGATCCTCGTTCAATTCTTTCGAAGTTATTGGATCCTCTTCCGCGTTCGAGAATCCCCTCCCTTCTTCCACTCCGTCCCGAAGAGTAACTAAATCATAACGACTTACTTCAATTTTGACTCTATCTACTGGCAGTATCCGTATAAAACTAGATAGAGACAAATGGGAATAACCGAACCACGTCTACAAAATGCCAGTACCATGCAGCTACTTCAAAGCCAACGTGATGCTCCTTGGTCTTCAACTACCCATCCAAGAGCATTTGGCTTCACTTTATTTTTTATTTTTTGATAGGGAGGATAATATCTTTTGGCAGCTCAATCGTCTGAGTTTTGGATGACTAAAATGTTAATTATATATAATTACATGCTTCCATACTCAATGAGAAAAATGATGTCTGACAAAGCATTGGTATATTGATATTTTGTTCTCATTGACTTGTATAGTTGTATATATTATGTTTTATGTTTTTGGTAATTTTGTATGTGCAGATTAGGCAATCTGCCTGTGAAATGATGGGTTCTGCAACTATAATTTGCTGTGATAAAACTGGAACGTTGACTTTGAATTTGGTGGGATATTTTTCTTTTCTTGGTAACTTCATGATTCTTGCATATTTTATTATTTTACTCTAGTATAAAGTGCCAATCTTCTGTTCATATATTAGATAGTTAGAGGGAATCTCCTTTCGTTTCTTTTCTCTTTATTTTGACATCTGAGAAGTAAAAATCCTTCATTCTTTTACCTTATTTATCTCATGTTTTTGCTTTATTCAGATGACTGGTCGAGGCTTATATTTGTGGGAATAAAAATGATCCACCAAATGACACGTCAGCATTACATCCAAAGATTGTATCTCTTCTTGTTGAAAGTGTAGCTCACAATACAACTGACAGTGTATTTTCCCCTGAGGTAGGTATTTTGAATATGTACCTTACAAGAGCACCAATCCTCTTCTATACCTTTTTTTCTTGGTGTTAGTGATCTTTAATCAATTATGAAAAATGAAAATTCACTGTCAATGTTGGTTTGGTGCTTAATTAATAGGGAGGCAGAGATGTTGAGGTTTCTGGATCTCCAACAGAGAAGGCCATACTTCAATGGGGGGTTAAGGTTAGTTAGTTCTTGGTTCATATGTTGGGGATAGAATCTTGTTTTGTATCCTTAATTTTATTTTTTGGTGATGCTCATCATTTCTGTAATTATTGCAGCTTGGAATGAATTTTGATGTCGTGAGGTCAGAGTGTTCAGTTATTTATGCATCCCCATTCAACTCCGAGAAAAAACGAGGTGTTGTTGCAGTCAAACGGATAATTGTATGGAAGCAGTCTCTCTACCTTCTCCTTTCCGAAAATAGTTTGTGTTTTATGTATGTTGTTATTTGGATTAGGAAGATTTGTTTTTCGAGTTTGACTCATGTTAATAAAATAACAATTAAATGTGATTTATTTTGAATATTAGTATAATTATTTCATGAAATGGATTGTTTTGTTATATAAGTATTTTATTTTGCATAATGAAACTTTTAAATATGTTATTTAATTTGAAAATTAGTAAATCTATAAATAATATTTTTTTTAAATATTTGAAATTATAATACGCAAAAATGTGTGTCATCTTCATTTATGACATGGCCTTTCTTGACAGGGGTTTTCATGATATGCATTGCGTGTCATTAACACGTGCGTCGTAAGGTTATGACACGCGAATGCGTGTCCTCTTCCTTTATGACAGGGTCTTCCTTGAAACGCATTGTGTGTCGTGAACGCGCGTTGTAATTGCGCGTCGTAAATGAGTGTTGTAAATGCGCGTCGTCTATAGATGACGCGCAAAAGCGCGTCGTCTCTTTTTAAGACAGGGCCTTCCTTGACGCGCATTTTGTGACAACCCGAAATTTCCATTCTGGACAAACCATATCAATCCAATAGAAGTTAGAACAGTTACAGTGAAATTCCAGACTTCGAGTATAAGTTTGGCAGTTTTTCAGGATTTACACTTAAGGAGATATCAGGAGAGTGGATGCACTAGGGTTTAGTGCAACCCTATTATTCCAATACTCTAGGATAGTAGAGTTCATTCCGGGAATAAAAATATTTTCTGCCAAAAATATCTCAGGACTATAAATAGAATTCTGAACCAAATTCATTCATTATTCGCATTTCAAACTAGAGAAAAGTCGTTTTCTCTCTCACGGATCTTCGGGTTTTTATCCCAAATCGTGAGTACACTTCTCTAGTTGTCTTATAATGCTTATTATGTGCTTAATAACTTAGATTACATATCAAATCTGTGATATTCGGGAGTTTACCGCCCAAGAACGTTCTTGGAGAGTAAACTCCAATTTAAGAGCCAAAAGAGTCCCAATGCTCCTCAAAGCCTCGGATCTCAAACTAGAAGCCTACATTACATGTTTAGACCACCAAAATCAATTAAAATCAATGATGAAAGTGAGTTCACGGCCAAGGAGGTTCTTGGGCCGTGAACTCCATGTTTAAGTGCCAAAATGCCCTTAAAACCTTCCTTAAGCCAAGATACTAATTTGGGCATGTACCTAAATGAGTTTTGGACTAGCTAACACACTTAGAACACCAAGAGTAAGGTGTTCACGGCCCAAAAGGTTCTAGGGCCGTGAACTCCATAAAATGGTGCCAAATGGTGCCATAAACTCTTCTAAAGCCAAGTACAAAAGCCTAGTTTAGTTCCTAGTTAATTTAGAGACTTGAAAACACCATAAACACCCTCCCAAGGGAGTTTACGGCCGTAAACTCCATGGGATATGGTCCCAGGGCCGTAAACTCCTCAAAGGAGTTTATAGGAAGCCCAAACACTTGATTTAGCCTTGAAACAATTCACCACTAGAGTTGTATTAATTCTAAGCTTCATTTAGAGACCTTATTGAGAGTTTACGGCCAGGAGTTTACTCCCCTGGGCCGTAAACTCCAAAACATATGGTCATTTTGTTGGGTTTTGAGCATTCTAACACTCCTAAGTGTACATGCAACCCTAAATACCTTGGATCTATGTTTTCTCTATTATACATGCAAATATGAACTTCCAAGGTATTATCCTAATCTAGCATACAAAACAATAGATATAACAAGATAGAATACATACCTTTTGATGTAGAATGTCTTCATGAAGCTTGAGTGCCTAGTGCCCCAAGTGTGACACCTCAAATGGTTCACACAACACCAAATACACTTGGACTAACTTGAGAGAAATCTACACTTCATGAAATCGGCTAGCCCTTCTATTACTCACACTCTAGTGGCCGATTTTGTCAAGAATAAGATCTTTATATAGTGTTACAATTAGGGTAAACCCTAATTGTCATGACTTTCCATTTCCTTGGATCCATGGGTTCAAATACACCATGGAGCATCCATGGACCATCCTATGGGTTTTAGCCCACCTTGATTATCCATGGAGCATTAGCCCACTATACAAGTATGGATGATTTACACAATCAACCCATATATTTAATTAGTCTTCTTTTGATCACTCAATTAATCCTAGATTAATTCTTGATCAATACTAATTAAATAATCTTATTATTCTTATTATTAATATACTAGAACTTATAATATATTAATAACCATAAGTGTCTTATTTCTCTCATTATAGTCTATCCAAGTGCATGATGCCATGCAACCCAAATGGACCATGCTGGGTCAGGTCAAGTCTTACCAATTATAGTTATGGACTTAGACATTAATCCAACAGTCTCCCACTTGGATAAGTCTAAAACTAATATTGTGTATGACTTCAGGAACCGACTGGCAATCGTAGCTCTCAAAAGCTTTTGTCGAACTCTGACCTTGTCGATGAACTCTGACCGTTGTCAATGACTTGTCCACTAGATAAGGGATCATATATTCCTCCATTCTAGATATCATATGGACTGATACATGGATTATAATCATTCTCTCTGTCCATTTGTTGTTTCCCGATTTCCGATTTATGATGACTGACTAATTGAACAAATCAAATCAGTCCTGGCCCGGCCGAGCACTTCCATTTGTCATCATCAAATCATCGAGGGGCCCACAGATATCGCTTTTATCCCGAAGGTAAAAGGAATGGATAAACTTCAACTCATATGGCTTGTTCTACTACTTGTTGAATCATACACAAAGACACGTTTTATAGCACCGAGTTACCAAATGCGTTTTCGTGCAATCAATGTACAACCAACTCATAGTAACAACTCATATCTCTAGGTTTGAAGAATATAAGATATTATCGTCTCATGATCACTCGTGATA
The DNA here is from genome assembly GCF_002870075.4 of Lactuca sativa. Lineage (NCBI taxonomy): Eukaryota > Viridiplantae > Streptophyta > Magnoliopsida > Asterales > Asteraceae > Lactuca > Lactuca sativa. Next base: position 178,961,486 of record NC_056625.2, on the reverse strand, counting down.
AAATCCATGAAGTGATTCCAATGAGCGCGGGTTGAATCCAATACTCAGAACTTATGAGCACTCATGAGTGTTGTAGCCCTTTGTCCAACATCTTAGACCTCTACAAGCCAACCCATGACAGTCTTAATTCATATCTACTTCCAACATATGACCGACTGTGGATGGTTTTAATAACTTAGTCATTCCGGAAGAATAACCTAGTTTACTCTGGAAGTCAAAACATGCAAAGTGAAACACAATAATAATTGAATCCAATATGGTATCAAAAAATAAAACACCTTTTATTTATCACCATATGATTACATATTATTCATTATATACTGTTTCAGCTATCAACTTTATTCTTGAATTTAAAACAATAGTTGTCCCATGCTCCAAGCATGTACACTATGTTTTCTAAACACTAGTCATGCCATACACCAAGTATGCATACTATGTTTGTCTATGATCTTCACTTTGTGAACTAGATCAATTGAACATAACTCCAATGATCCTCTTTTCACAGTCCCAAATCCTTACTGCAAATGCAAGAATTCCAAATTCATGCCATTCACTGAAATCTGTTAGATTCTAAACTTATATGCATTGATCCTCTTGTAATGATTATGCACAAAGTCATAAAGACTTGACAACAATCATTACAGAGCATTCCAAAGGAGATCAGCTCCTTGGAAACATCCTTCTTGCATTAAGTTTCCTAATCTTACACAGATTAAATAATTTCTAACTTTGAAACATTTCCAGATTCCATTTTGACTATCACTTCTGAACAAGAGTTGCCTCCTTACAGATTATGTCAATATGGTCCTTCCAGAATTATCACTATACTTCCAACTGTCCTTGAGCAACCAATCTTTGGTAAACCTTAGATTGTCCCCGACAATTGTTTAATCCTTTTAGTCATATCCAATTCTAGACCTTTTCCCTTCTTAATGTCCCAGGCATTTGGAAAATTTTAGAAAGGATGAATATAGCACATGTAATCGATCCTATATCCGAAGCATATGGGACACGATTCATGATGTCTCACATAAAGACTAAACCAGTCTTTTGCTATAACATTTCCATTTCAGTTTGCCAAGTTCTCATAATTCAGATTATGAAAAGGGATGTCGTAATCATAATAGAATTTTAGAACGCAAATAATGGACCGATATACAGAATTTCCTTATGTTGAGCCATTCCGACATGAAATTCATATATATATATATATATATATATATATATATATATATATATATATATATCCTTGACTAAATGATTAAAACCTCACGATCTAAGCTTATAGATTTGAGATGAAGTATAATTTCCTCTCCCTTAATTATAGCAAAACAACTTTTCCCAATTGAAACCTTTTGTTTTCTATAATTAACATTGCTAACTTGCAATACTTATCATAATTATCATGCTCCCACTAATATGATGATTATTAGCATAACACTTATGCTCCCACTAGCTTTGACATGTACTCAGAAATCAGATGACTTTCTTACCAAAGTTCAAATTTCTGATACTAGATTGTTTTGATAAGACTTTATCAAAATCATACACCTTCCCTTAGATGGCACACTTGTGTGTCTAAACAATTATGAAGAGGGATGCCGTAATCATAATGGTTAGACCTTTTTTCCACTTCTCACAAGTCCAGGTTAGTGTGCCGGTAAACCACACCTGCTCCACTAACGACTTTGAGAATCCAAATATCACAATTGCTATCTACCTAAAATCTACTTAGTGAAAGTGTTTCCTCACCATCATTTTCATGAATCGGAGAGAAACCTTATGACACTTAGATTTAATGGTGTATGTGTTCTTAACCATGTGAATTGTCAAAACCATAGTCACAGGACAAGGATAATGACAAATCCAAACTCATATGGACTGAACTCAATCTTAACTTCTTGCCACCTGGCAGCTCAAGGGCCTGCCATTACTTCCAAGTTGTTATGCAACCAATTGAGAACTATAAGAACTCATATGCAAAGCCAACTTTAACTGGAATGGGCACAGAATATGTCAGTACGATAGGTTATAAACCTCAAGTCGTGTGCTAGTGAAGAACTTCAGGTTTTATTCTTGATTAGTTCTTGAGACTTTCAAGACCTTTAAGACTCCCACTGTCCTCTTGACACATAAGACTCCCTTGTCAAACATCCAAGAGATAGTGCGGATTCTAATCAAGAAAAACACTTCACACAATTGGCCTTAGTTGGTCTTTGTTTTATCCAAAACATCACAACTTACCAATTTCAAATGTACAAGAGTAGAAAACTTTTACTTTTACATTTAACAAGTGTTTTAAACCTTCTTTAAGACATGTCACTCAAGTTACAATATTGGAGTATGACTCTAAGAATTGTTTGGAACGAAGTATGACTCATCTTCTTGATTTAACCATTTCAACAATTCAAGTCACTCTTCTTAGTCATAAGAATGCACTAAGATTTCCTTTGAGAAATAATTTTGATATGGTTTCTTAATCATTAAGATTATCACAAAAACTGATACTAAAGTACTCTCCCATCTTTTCAGATTTGAGAAACTTTTATCCTTCTGCCTAAGTTGATTCTTCTTATTCGCTCTTCCATACATTGGAACCTTTTCCAATGTCTCAGAGTTACACTTAAGCTTGTAAGTATAATCATATTTACTGAGCTTTAGTAAACTATGACGAATAGTCTTATCAATCTTTTGTGGTGGACTTAATCAGTGCACAAGAATGTGTACTCGATCCCTTAGTCCTTTACTTGACTCACACATCCATGTGACCGAGTGATTAGTCTTAGTTTTTCCAATACTTGAAAGTTCTCATTCATCATGCTATACAACTTGCATGATTCCAAGTTCCGGTCCAATTGAAACTTGGGTGATGAGAATCTTTCCTTATTTGGTAAATTTAGACATTACCACAAATGAAAGAATCAATTTCATATTTCCACTCTTGCTATTAATGGAATCATATAAGCAACAATTTTTCCTTACATGCCATTGTAAGGATATTTTAAAATAAATAAAATCAAAATTTTCCTTTTATTTTAAACTTTGCGGAAAACTTATCCTTACAATCCATATGAAAACTTGTTGTTATCTATTCCTAAGAAATATCTCATAACTCCTAAGAAGTAGCTCAAGAATCCGATCTTCAAACTATGCGATAGAAATCCATCTACGCGATCAGATTCAACATATTCTTTCTTTAAGTTTCTTCACTTTTTCTTTCATTCTTAAAACATCACCATGTGACCCAGTCACATCATGTATCAAGAATCTCATAATAGAAACTTAACAGAGTTAGATAGTGGACTTTACCTGAAGTAGAGTCAAACTTATTGACTTTAACATCCTTAGGTAAATTTGGCAGCTTCGCAACCAATGCCCCTTTCTTTGGCAATATAAACATATGGACCCTTTGATAATGGTACACAGGACTATCACAGACTTAGCTTTTCTCTTTACCATTTGGTCAACCGAGTTGACTATGGCCGATCCCTTTCCATTGGGAAGAGAGTGCTTTCCTGGATTTCCTGTGTCACTATTGTCAATGTCCAAAAGAACTCACTATGTGACTTAAAAGTAGTTAAACCACCAACTTTCTCAAGACTTTGACACCCAACTCTCCCGGCTTGTCAATATGTGACTACATCTCCAAGACGTGACCACACCTAGACCTTGCCTTGCCAATTGGGCTTGAGTGACCTTAAACTTTTCAAGAACTTGTGGGTTGGGGAGAATAATTGGAGGAGGTGAATGAAGTATGATTTCCAAGGGACATCATCTTCATTTAGGAAAGCTTGTTTCAAGAGATTTGGGAAGATCATAAATGTCTAAACCAGACATCTTTTGGGAGATATTCAAGATAGTTGATCTTAAGTCCATAATATGACACCCAATATGAAATATTAAGGCTAGGACCCAACAAACTATTTTATAACATAGAAGAGGGATGTCGTAATCCAAACTATAAAATATTTGAAGGTAGGTGAATGACGATTCACCAATTTCCACCAAGATAAACGAAATGTATTATTAGGTTTTAATTAGTTTTTGAAACTCCTAGATCTTTGAGATTCATTGAACTGTTCAATGGCATGTTTCAATCTCGAGTGTGCCCTTCAGGTTTTGTGACTGGGATGCCGAGGATCACAAAACAAGGTGTAAAGTAACCATGCAAATTACTTGGTACCCTTAAGTGTTTACCCCTCAATCGATGTGTCGGTTAACCACACACGCTCCATCGATACTATGATAAACATTAAGTTACCCTTTGCCTACCTTGTTAAATACGAGTTAGTGTGTCGGTTAACCACACACGCTCCACTAACCGACTTAAATAAAGTGCAAAGTGTAATTTCATGGATTAGCACCTTATTCACATTTTCCTAAGTAACTAAGATTGGGTATTATTAAGAGTTTAGTTACTTAATATTTATCATTAATACTTTTAATGAAGGGAGAATTATAGTCCTGTCAAACCCGTTCGGCTAACGACCCTCCACCAGTCAAGCAAGCGGTGGGTGAGAGTGGACACCCATTAAGTTTCCATTTTATAGGCAACAACCTTATACCCACCTTATAGACCGGCTTCGTGAATGAGGCGTACTAGCAGTAAGACTGACTTTACTCTTACATATATATATATATATATATATATATATATATATATATATATATATATATTATTAACTTATAATATTATAAAGTATAAGGGTTGAATTTTAACTCTTTAAAATTCTAAGGGCTAACTTGGAATTAAAGTATTCATAAGTGAAAACTTTTCAAATTCCAAAACTTGAGGGCAAGTTTTTGAAATTATTCAAAACTAATTAATTCCATAACTTATGTGTTTAAAGTAGTTTTAATCCAAAAACTCTTCAAGTTCCATAACTTGAGCACAAGTTATGGAAGACTTTAAACTAATAAAAGAATTAACTTTCCTTTATTTTATAACTTATGGAATTAATTAAGGTTACACTTTTTTTTAATTTATTATTTAATGAAGAGACTCTTGGTCCTCCATAACTTGAGGACAAATTATGGAGTCATAACACCATTTAATTAGAACTAGACTCTTCATTTTGTAACCTTTGCCAACTATTATGAGTTTTATGAAACTTAAATGTGACTTTTCATATAACTTGAGGACAAGTTACAAAAACACATTTTAGAATCAACTCTTAGATTAATTTGGATTGAAAACAACTATTTCACTCAACTTTTCAATTAATCTAAGCAACTCATAAGAACAAGATAATTCAAATCAAACTTTTTCATGTAATTAGCCTAAACCTTAAACTAATACAAAACATGAATATATTGACAATTATATTTGAAATTGGATTAGCATGAACATTACCACATCAAAAAACAAGTTTATAAGTTCAAAACATCTTAGGGTAATGTTCATAGTCCAATTCCAGCCAAAAAAAGTCGAATTTATGCTGTCTGGGGGTCCAACTCGTCGAGTGCATTAACCAACTCAGCGAGTTGGATCGATTTGATCACTTTTTAGGCATGGACTCGCCAAGTCTCCTGATGGACTCGCCGAGTCTGATGATCAGACAGCAATAATTTCGATTTTTTAAGCAGTTTTGCAAGTATAACAAGAAAACGAGCCTAGTCTCTGATACCACTATTGGGTTTTGAGCATGCTAACACTCCTAAGTGTACATGCAACCCTAAATACCTTGGATCTATGTTTTCTCTATTATACATGCAAATATGAACTTCCAAGGTATTATCCTAATCTAGCATACAAAACAATGGATATAACAAGATAGAATACATACCTTTTTGATGTAGAATGTCTTCATGAAGCTTGAGTGGCTAGTGCCCCAAGTGTGACACCTCAAATGGTTCACACAACACCAAATACACTTGGACTAACTTGAGAGAAATCTACACTTCATGAAATCGGCTAGCCCTTCTATTACTCACACTCTAGTGGCCGATTTTGTCAAGAATAAGATCTTTATATAGTGTTACAATTAGGGTAAACCCTAATTGTCATGACTTTCCATTTCCTTGGATCCATGGGTTCAAATACACCATGGAGCATCCATGGACCATCCTATGGGTTTTAGCCCACCTTGATTATCCATGGAGCATTAGCCCACTATACAAGTATGGATGATTTACACAATCAACCCATATATTTAATTAGTCTTCTTTTGATCACTTAATTAATCCTAGATTAATTCTTGATCAATACTAATTAAATAATCTTATTATTCTTATTATTAATATACTAGAACTTATAATATATTAATAACCATAAGTGTCTTATTTCTCTCATTATAGTCTATCCAAGTGCATGATGCCATGCAACCCAAATGGACCATGCCGGGTCGGGTCAAGTCTTACCAATTATAGTTATGGACTTAGACACCATAAACTCCCATTAGGGGCATTGCACTCCTTTGTTGCAACCCATTAGCCTCCTAGCACTTGACCAAAAGTGTTTTCCTCGCGTTAAAATGTTTATACTTGTATAATTAGTGTTTTAATCACTAATTATTTATATACATATGTCTTCATATGTAATTAGGATCATTGTGTGTGTCTAAAGTCTTCACTTGACACCAAGCACTTGCCCGATCCTTCCTTATGATAACAGTCTGTTCAATTCCAGTCACTTACTGCAGGTGAGTTCATACCCCTTAATCAATGTTTTAAACTGTTTTTAAAAGTTTTATGGGGGGATACAAGTAGAATTATGCTAATTATTATATCAATCACATGTGATTAATAAGCAGCATTCAAATGATTGGCTACTCATTAGCTGTTTTACCAAACGGTTTCCTTCAAATGTTTTTCATAAACACTTTATGTGTTTAAAAACTCCTTATTACACTGTACATTTTATTCTGTATATTACGTTTCAAACTTATTTACAATTGTGTTTCAAACAAATGTTCTTTATACTAAACTGTTTTATCAAAACCATGCCTTCGAAACCATTTTATAGATCGACATCAAGTCGATCTTTTCTTAGAAAATATTTATGTTCAAAGGTTTTACAAATCTTATTTTATGCTTTTATATTATAAATTGCATGCCTCTATATGTATAGTTATATAAGTAATGTTTAAAAGACTTAGGAAGGCTATCCACCTTGTTTCCTTTTCCTCGATTTGGATGTGATCTGATAGGATATCGGGTACTTATCCGAAGGTCGTTTAAATATTAGTTATATATCATGTGTACATATATAGTCATAAAAGGTCTTCCAGTTCATCCCATGCCCTTGGGTAGCAAGGGTATACATCCATGTTCGTACGTACCAGTTAGATTACTAGTAAACTACCATATGGGTAGTTTAGGAAGATACTAGAGCTATTACTAGAACATAATATCATACTATGAGTCAGTTCATTCATGAGTCAATACTTACTACTATGAGAACATATACCACTATACTAGAGAAGAACATATACAACTATACTAGAGTAGAACATATACAACTATACTAGGAAGAGAACGTATACAACGATACTAGAACGAGTACATTACTATACTTGCTAGGTAGAGAGCACGTACATTACAGCTAGAACAGTTCATTACATTACATATATATGAATACGTTAATTATTGTGATATGTATCGGAGCATGCCTTAAATGTCATGGCCCGAGTTGTAGCCAGAGTCTCTTGAAGGGAGAGCGTGAGTTTGCGTATAGATCTATACTGGATTGACTATCCTACACCTTGCTGCTAGATACAGCCGGACCTGCAGGTCTGCGGGTGCCAAATGTCATTCCGTTTTACGACCATTCGTATGTTGTTATTACCAGTCGATAGTATGGTACAATTAATCACATGATGCCTTAATATAAATCCGGTTAAAGGTAGTTAGTACAGCAGTAGTTCCTATAATACAACACTACATTACTACATTTATTTTTCCCTTTTCTTATATTTAGTGATCATTTCACTTAAACATTTAATGTAAAAACTATATTTTTATAATGATAGTTACACTTGGGAAAATCACACACTTTTACAAGAAACGAACATTTAGAACAGTTAAGTCTTGGTAGAAGACTACATTTAGAACAGTTAGGTCTTGGTAGAAGACACACTTGTTTAATAGTAGGAATCATAGGGATTTCTAGGGTTTTTCAAACGTTTATAGTTCATTTACAAACATTTTCATACTTACAGTTCATTTACAAACATTTTTATACTTACAGTTCATTTACATTTTCCATACTTACAGTTCATAAACTTACAAATTCTTACATACAAATTAAGACACTAAAATAGTTATGATCTCACCAGCTTCAAAGCAGATACTCGCTTTCAAAATTACTTGTATCCTCAGGTCATCATAGACAGGTACCGATGCAAGGAGAAAGGAAGATGGAGCTTGTTCAAGACTCATCTTTCATTTTGATTTATGCTTTAGTGTTTATCAAAATTTGACAGAACACACTTGTATAATAATTCTATTATTAATGCAATGGATGATGTTGTTGCTTGTTTACTACTTTACATTGTTGTGATACTGTACATGATGTCCTCCGCCCCAGAACGTTTCCGCCGTTCTTGGTTTTGGGGTGTGACACATTTGCGTGTCGTCTGAGCCTTTTACGACGCGCAATGAGCGTCGTAAAAGGTTGTTTTTCTAGTAGTGTGTTTTATTGAGGCGTTTGCACACGATACTTCGGTTTTGTACAAAGCATGTGGTTGCTACTGCTTCAGCCCAGAAGTAGAGAAGAAGTTGGGTGAAGTTAAGCATGGATCTGGCTGCTTCTACTAGTGTGCGGTTCTTTCTTTCTACAACACCATTTTGTTGCAGTGTACAGGGTGCTGAGAAGTTGTGAGAGATGTCTTTGGAAACCAAGAAACTGTTGAGAAGATGATTAGTGAACTCGGTTCCATTATCACTGCGGATGCATCTAACTGGAAGCTTGATCTGAAGTTCGATTTCTTTGATGAAGTTGGTGAAGATCTGCGGTGTCTCTAATTTGAGTCTAAGAAAGAAGACCCATGTGAAGCGTGTATAGTCATCAACAATAACCAGTATATACTTTTTGTGGTGAAGACTGGCTACGGTTGAGGGACCGCAGAGATCAATGTGTAACAGCTCCAGTGCTTCATAAATAGAAGAGTCCATTATTAGAGGGTGACTCGATTTTGATTGTTTGTCGCATTCACAAGCTGGACAAAGAGTATCGTTGCTGAATTTGAGAATAAGGAGACCGCGGACTAGTTCTCCAGTGACCTGGTAGTTGATGTACCAGAAGTTGAGATGAGCTAGCTTGCGGTGCCAGATCCAGCTGACTTCGGATACAGCTTTGGACAGGAAACACAACTGCGGTCTGCCAATGATTAAAGAGACATCCAAAGGATACATGGTACCTTCGGATTGAGATTTGATCAGACATGAGCTCCTATCACTTGTCATTACGTAACAAAACTGATCATCAAATTCAACACGATGCCCTGCTTTACATAGTTGGCCAACACTGATGAGATTGTGTTTAATGCTTTCTACATAAGCAACCTTCTGAATGGAAAAGTTCCCCATAGTGAGAACACCGTAACCTCGGATGACACCATTTGCATTGTTGCCAAACGTGACATTTCCACCATTGCATATAGGCCTGAAATCTCGAAGGTACTCTAACCTTCCGGTCATGTGCAAGGAGCAGGCACTGTCAATTAACCAATCTTCTTCTTGTTCCTCCTTGCACAAAGCCTGAGAATTACACGATTAGTTTAGGCATCCAAACAAGTTTGGAGCCAGGGACAATTGATGTATTTCTGAATGATGCATAGTCCGAGGTTGCATGGACAAGTCTCTTGTCAACTTTTAGACCTAGTCCTGGGTGTTTGTTCAGATTTGGATTGTTGTGAGTTTTTGAAGAAATACGAGGTTTCTGACTTTGATTCGATTTGACATGAGATAAAACCTTTTGACAACACTGAAATTTACAAAAAGAAATTTTGTCATTGAAACTGACACTTTGCTTGGTCAGTGGTTTATAGAATGAATTGAACTTGGTACGGGTCCGAGGTGGGTAACTTCTGACATGCGTGTTGTTTGATTTCTGAAAAGTTTGCTTTGAACAAGGTTTAGCACGTGTAAATCTTTGAGTTCCTTTAGGTGGATTTGGTAAGATACCCTTCCATTTGTTGAAGGTTTGTCGTGATTTTAAAAGTGTTGGAGTGGGTAAAATTCCTTTCCAATTAGGGTCATTTGAGGAATAGTTCTGAAAAACGTAGTTTCTAAATGACTTGACACCTTTTTGGGTTGTGTCAGAAGTAGTAGGAATGACTTTTGAAACGGGATTTTCCTTTTTGCTTGTTTTCATGAAAGAAGAGTTTTTTGAAATGTAGTTTGTGAAAACAAATTTTTCTGGACTCTTAGATTTTGGAATTCTTACATGTTTCTTATTTTTCGAAAAACTTTGTCTGTTTGTGCCTCGAGATCTAATTTCTTCTTTAAAAGCCTTTTTTGCCAAATATTTTGGTGAACCACAGTCATAGTTATTCAACTGCGGTTTCCTAGAATTTTTTGAATAATTTTGAAAATGTGAGCTTGAATCATCAGAACTTGAGGATTCTGGGATTTGAGAGCATTGACCTACTTCAAAATTTTCTATGGGTAACTCATGAAATATTGGCTGAAGAATTGGGGTTCCTTGAACTGATGACTGCGGTAGAGATGACTTGACTAACGCAGAGTAGGTCTTAGATGGAACTTCGGTGGGACACTTGTGGGACATTTGACTACAGTGAGAGACACTGTGGTTTGAGGACAGAGATGGAAAGTCTTTTGAGACTTCAGGGCCTTCAACAACAATCTCTTCATCAATTACGGATGGAGTTTGAGAATGTGGATAAATGGTGCCACAGATAGGAATTTGATCACATGTGTGATCCGAAACCTCAGGCACAATTTCCTCAATGACACAATTATTGCTTAAATTGTGCAGTCTACCGAAGTGAGTTTTGATATCTTCGGGAAAAGTCTTGTCATTGACATGGAAATGAAATTCTTTATCAGGAGGGACATACAATCTGTCTTTGTTGAACCGGGGTGAGGAATCCATTGCGGTAGGATATCCATTTGACCAACCCCAATTATATGTATTGTCCACGGTTCCATTGTTTACCAAATTTTCAATAGCCTCACTTTCATTAAACAAATTTTCAATTAAGAGATTTAAGTGTACAATTTCTCTCAGATCTAAATCTCTCTGGTTCAAAGCTATCTCTAATTGGATTTCGCTTAACATTCTAGCATCTTTTTCTAACTCTAGATCCTTCTCTAACATAGCCATCTTAAGTCTTTTGTTGTCAAGTCTTCCTCTCGCATGGAACATCTCTTGGGACGCAATGTTCTTCTCATCTAAGGCTTTGTTATAGTCTGTAAGGACGGAAACACAAGTGTCATTAAGATCATCTATGTAGGGTTGACAGTCATGCATACTATAATTTAAAGTTTGGATCATGAGTTTTACCTGTTCGACGATGCTTAGAGTCTCATCCTTTGCCATGTAGCAGTAGTTCTTTTTCAGCATTGTAGATCCATCATCATCCATAGTGGCCAGCATGCAGATTTTCCCTTTTCCTTTAACACTGCTGATGGTCTCTTCTTCGCCTCCAGATGACCAAAATTGATGATCTCTTTTGACATGGGCCACATATGCTCTTTCTTTTTCTTTTTCTTCCAGCTCTTGAGCCATTCTAAGGTAGAATGCTCTGTCTTTGACTACATTGGCCTTACAATCCCTTGCGAAGTGATTTTCTTTGTTGTATTTGTGACAAATTACAACATCAGTCTTGTCTTCTAATTGAGTACCGGAGTCAGTGGTCTGAGGAGACTGCGGTACCTCCTTTGGTTGATTTTTCTGAGATTGCGGTGGTGGATGAGAACTTTTGGGATATCGAGAATGGTTATTCTAAGAACTGAAGTTACGGTTGAATGGAGGTTTGTTGAACTGTTGATTCTTGCGGAAGGAAGGAGGTGGTATACGGTTGAATTGTTGGCTAACCAGAGCAATAGCCTTCTGAAATTATTCTTCATCATCATACTCAGAATCTGTTTCGTATGACTGCGGTGGAGTGTCATACGATGAAGAGTAGGGTGATTGCGGTGGAGCTTGTCCTATGAGAGCAAGTGGTCCTCCGAAGTTAGCACATTTTTTTAGTACAGTGGATTCTTGTGCTTGAAGCTCTCCATAGAGTTTGTAGAGTGACAAAGAGTGAATCTTCATGTCGCCTTGGACTATCATTTTAGCCGTATTCCAATGTCTTCCTAAACCATTAAGGAACTGGAGATTAGTTTCATGGTTACTGCGGATGGTACCCGCATTGGATAACTTGGTGACTATCAGGTTGAACCTTTTCGTACAGTTTCTTAAGAACATCCCAGATCTCTTTTGCTGATTTGCAGTTTATGATAATATCGAAGTTGTTAGGAGAAACTTCGTAGGAAATTTCATAGAAAGCAACAACATCATTTTCCATTTTATCGAGATCATCCTTGGTGGGATGGCTCATAGTTGGTTGACCTCCTCCTAGCCTGGTTGCAGCGCCGTCAGTTTGGACTGGTGTAAGGACTGGAACATGTGGTCCTTCTTCTACGGATCGTCATACATCTCTTCCCAATCTTCTTAAGTACCTCTCCATTCTTTGTGACCAGTGATGATATTCATTTGCTACCAGTATTGGAGCTCGGTTAGAACCACCAACACTGTTGGAGACATTCAGAGATAACGATTGTGCCATTTGACATTGTTTTTGTTGTTTTTTTAAGAAATGAGCTTTAGTGGTATAGAAGGCTTTTTGAAAAATCAGAGTTCCGATATCCAAAAAGCAACCACTTTGGCTCTGATACCAATTGTTGAGAGAAGAACTTGGAGACACACTTGAACAAAAGTTAGAACAAGTATATTGCGGAATAGTTAATCTCAAAGGATCTAAAAGCTCAACAATAATATAGTTAGATAGTTAGAGAGTTAGTTGCGGAAAGTAAAGAAATATAAATGACAATGATTGTTATATCAAGAATACACTTAAGCTGATTCGTAACAAGGAATGCAATCACTCCGAGTTAATAAGGAAGATCAAACTTAGTGATTAAGTCTTAAAGACTTGCTCCGGAGAGAGGTTATAATCAGATATGCTTTAGTAATAGTTGAGAGTAAGAAGAATAGAAAGATAGAGAAATGAAGAAGTTAACTTGGAGAAATGTATTCAGAATAATACGCAAGTTATCAGTGATTGAGTGTAGAAGTAAGTAATACAAGAAAATAAGTCTCTATTTATAGTGACTCTGAACTATTCTAGACTACAACTCTATAAGCAGCCATGCAAGGCATACTGGATAATAGAGTGTATTACATAAAAGACAATAAGTAATCTAGATAAGTAGACGGCGGTAGCAAAAGACTGAGTGCGGTTGCTGATGAAGAACTGACTCCGGGTGTTGGATTGGCTGCGGGTGCTGAACCGTTGTGGTAGAGAGATGGTTGCGGTAGCTGAGTTCAAGAGGGTCACTTTTATGATTCAACAATAACCCTTAGGAATAAATAAACGAGGAATAGCTGAATTCTTAGGGTAGAATAAAGAAGATAATGGGGATGGGTAATTGGGTTGATTGTTTAAATGTTTAAACATAATAATTCTATTATTGTGGGTTGAAAACCCTATGTACTCACCAAGTTTCCCAACCTGACCCACTCAGTTTATTTATATCACAGATATTGATATGAAGTCACATTATCTTGAGAGATTAAGGAGATACAAATCACTAGTGATAATGAATGTAAATTTTGTTTATGCTTATGTTTCTGTATTGACGATGACATTCCAAATGTTTTAAAATGAATAAAAATACTTTTATTTGGAAATGCTTTGATAACGCATTTATCATGTTTTACTGGGAACAAATTCCACAACATTTTTATTAAAAGAGGTATTCTGATTTTTATAAAGCATAAACAAAATCGGTCTTTTATGACCGTGAAAATGGGGATATCACACTATCCGCATGAAAAGGGTGTGAATCTTGGATTTCTTAGGCCAAATTCACCAAACTTGTGCATGGGCGTGACATGCGGACAGGAATGCAACTCTGAAAACTCGCGCATGCGCAACCCTTGTTTTTGCTATACTTTAAAGTTTTTGGTCCTTAGTTTAAATTTTTGTACCTAATGCATTCATTGTGCAGTTAATGGCATTTATTTTCACAATTAATTCCTTAATGAAGAATTGCTTTCTTGATGTTACATAAACCAGCATAAAAGCATACCTCTACAGTCTCATTCGACACACATGAAAATACTCATCTTTTCCTCTTTTTCTCTACAACCTTTTCTGATGATTCTTTCAGGCAAGTAGACATATCCGACAATACACACTGTTTAGGTTGTTGTACCCTGGGAACAGACGTCAAATCAGTTTAAGGGAATCGACTCTAACTCGAGTCTCAGCCACTGCGTTCATTACTAACGTTTTTTGCAAGTTACTCGATTCAGAAATGGAACCAAGAACTAACACTTCTTTCTCTCAGAAAAACTAGCCTCTTATAGGGGTTCTTTGGTCTTCGAAATTCAGCAAGAAACAAAGGAGAAAGAGAGGGATTTTTGGGGTTGTTTTGGCCTTCTATTTTTGAAACAACACAAGGTTTATTAGGTGGTGTTTTGGGCTTGTAGAACTCAAGAAAACATGGGGTATAAGGCTGAATTGAATGCTGCCAAAGAAGGGAGGAAACATCCTCTCTTATTCTCAGTTTGGTGGGTTTAGAAGAGGAAAAAATGGCCGGAAATTGAGTGATTTTGAAAGAAAAGATTGTGAAATAGAGAGTAAGGTTCGAGAGTAGTAAGGAAGATATGAGTAGGAAATTGTACATATGATATTTTCTAAGATTTAATTTGTACAAAGGAAGCTTCATGGAAATTATTATTTGTGCTATAATATCTTAGAGGATTCACATGCATGTGCATGAGTTTGTGAGTGCAAGTGTGGAGAAAGAGAGGGATACCTAAGATAGAGAGTGAAATTGTTAGTGAAACTTTCAATTTGGGTAGATGGCTAATTCCTTTGGTACTATATGATTTCAAAATTATTAATTGAATGTATAAACATTTAGTCTTTTGGTATTATACATAACATATACATACTTGAATATTTATAAAATACATAACCTACAATTTCTTGAGTGTGTATAAATACAAAACATATAAATACTTGGGTATTTATATAAAATGTATTTACTCACCATTATTCTATGGTAATGTTATTATTTTTTGCTCTCAAATTTTATTAATAATAAATTTGATTCCTTAAAATATCACGTACGTTCCGTTGATTATGCCATATGTGATGAGTTCAAAAACCTGAATGAAATTCAATTTCAATACAAGAATTTTCGTGAAGTGATGCTTAAAGTTCTACGTTTAAACTGTTTCGATTCGATAGTTTCCATTCGTTTGATTTCGCTATATGTTAATAAAAAAAACTATAAAACTAGAAATCAAATATTAGGTTAAAGCCTAAGCACAAAATGCATTAAATTTACAAGAAATTATAAAAATATCAAATTCAATTGCTTATAATAATACAATTGTGTGTACAATATGTCTAATTACAAAGGACTTCACGACGTTTGACCGAGTATTCTTGACCTATTTTTACCAACTGTTACAATACCCCTTGTAAATTAGCACCAAATCGAGTGACTGGATAGGATAAGGGAACTTGTCGATTTCTTGGGAAATTGGGCGTCAATTCCTCCATCCTCTCCACTGTTACATAGCTTTGAACATAGAAATCAAACATGAATTTGTAATCAAGTAAAACAAAGAGCAGCAAAGATGGAATTTATTTTTATGTTAATAATTGATTTTTTGTTGTAGATCGAGAGAGAGAACAGAAGAGGAACAAAGAAGAAGTATAGAAAGAGGGGGTAGAGAAGGGGTATTCC
Source organism: Lactuca sativa (assembly GCF_002870075.4). NCBI lineage: Eukaryota > Viridiplantae > Streptophyta > Magnoliopsida > Asterales > Asteraceae > Lactuca > Lactuca sativa. The sequence goes on along the minus strand of NC_056625.2, from coordinate 178,945,550 downwards.
AAGTGATTGCTTCAAATCAAGTATCTATAGAGGAGATATTTTAGCTTCAAATCAAACCCTACAAAAATATACATACATACTCATTGTCTCCAGGGAGGGGTTCTATAAAGCAGGCCATAAAAACGGGGATCAAACACTGATATGGCTGCATATTCCAATCGAATATGCCTTCCGAGTTCCCCTGCCAAAACAGGACCCTAAAAACTCATAATCGCCATAATCTTGATAAAGAACAATCAAAATCGGAAGTCATCACAAGAATCACAAATCAAATACATCCCCTCAATGTTGGTAAAGAACAATGAAAATCGGAACCCAACCAAGGAGACAACATTTTGGAGAAGCGTGGAATAGAAGATAGGCAAGAAAAAGTGAAAGACGGATACGGTGGAGGACGGAAGGACGTAAGACGTATCAACAGAAGAACGCGTATTGAAGGTCTGGTAAACTCTAGGAGGGAAGCCAGTTCTGTCGAAGCCAATGAACCTAAAAACCAGACAACCGACAGAAAGGCCATTTGGCTAGGCTCTAACTCTTATCACTGTTTATAACCCTTGTCTTTTTAATATATACTAGTTTATAACCTTATGATTACAAAATTATTTAAACTTTCATAGTAAAAACTTATAATTATTAATTAATTATTTTAAATAAATTACTAATTAAGATATATATTTTAGTTATATAAAATTATAATTTTTGATTCAAATAAATACGTGAAATTATATCATCTTATAATATATATTAATTCTATTTGTTTTTCATTCTAATGTTATTAATTTAATATGGTTAAAATGAGAAATTTTAAATTTTAAATTTGAAATGGAAAATCAATAGGTTAACAAGTGACATTATACTAATTAGGATCACTAATAGGATAACAAATGTCAAAAAAAACTATTATTTTATTAATATAGAGAAAATAAGATATATAATTATAATATAAATATAAAATATATATTAGTCTAAGATATATATTTTTTTAATGTATGAATCAAATTCATAATAGAAATATCTTTTCCGATAAAATAACCTACTTATAACACTTATAACGAAGAAAATTGCTACTTCATTACAAGTTTATCAGGATATTTAATTTAATTTCTGTTTTCAAAAAGGGTGTCTTTTCACGAAAATGGTGAACAACCTCCAACAGAATCTCCTTAAAAAAAGTTTCCAAATTGATGAAATAAATTATTTTATCGTGGATTAGTTGAGGAAGAAATCCAGAGGCCAGACGACAGTAGAAAGTGGACTCCATGCATACAACTCCATAAAACCAAAACATCCAAAACTAATCGGAATCTTCTTCCATTGATGCTCTGAGAAATCCTTGACATCATTTGTAAACGGCACATATCAACGCTTCAGAGAATCTATCCAGGTTTGTTTCTTCGAATCATTCTTCCAAATTCATCACCGAAGTTGAATCTGAAAATGGTAAAATTACTGATTACATTAAACTCTTGAACTGAATCAGAGGTAACTTATCTAATGTAGAGAAAACACTAATGTAGTTTAACTAGAATTTACAAGGTTGATTTACGTTTCTTCTAGGTATAAGAGATTGAACTTCCACCAAATTACCGATCCCTTTGTTTTGAGATACAGCAACGATTTAGCAACAAAATTGATTTCTGTTTCGGTTTTTCCGTAAAAGGGGAATTTCAAATGTTTATGTTGCGTTACCAAATATAGAAGATTGGTTAATCTTCCGCGTAATTCTCTTCAAATATCCGCGTTATTTCGATCATGTTACTAACTAATCTGTTTCAGTTTTCACAATAAATAAGGGTTTTCAGGGTTTTTCGTTTCAATCATTCACAATTTGCTTTCGAGAAACTGTTTTCTAAACAAGAATTTATCGGAACTCTATAGATTAATCAAATGGGGGGCAAGAGTTCTAAGAATTCAAAGCCAAAAGGAGGGAAGTATAGCCAATCGACATCATCTTGTTCAAACAATCAGTACGGCGGTTATCCTTCGCAGCCATCTTCCTCTACTCCGGCCTACGGCGCACAACCTCCTAAACCACAAAAGAAGCTCGAGAAACGATATTCACGAATCGCTGATAATTACAATTCTCTAGAACAGGTAACTTTTATAAACATTTCTTGTTAATTTGAATCGATTCTCGTATCCTGATTCCTCACATTAAACTGATTTGAAATCTTCTGTATCCATCGTGCGTTTCTCTTGTATTGATTGGAATCATACGATCAATTTGAACGATTGCAGGTGACACAGGCTCTTTCAAATGCAGGACTCGAATCTTCCAACCTCATCGTCGGCATTGATTTCACCAAAAGCAATGAATGGACAGGTAATTAATACCTTTTGAATTCCATCAATCGAAGTGAATCAAACATGCTAACATTAGATAACGAAAACAGGTTCACAATCCTTCAATGGAAAAAGCTTACATCATATTTCAGATCATAGTCTAAACCCCTATGAACATGCCATATCCATCATCGGGAAGACATTAGCAGATTTTGATGAAGATAACTTGATTCCATGTTATGGATTTGGAGATGGTATATATAGTATATATATACTTTATTCATGATTTCACCTAATCTTCATTCTTTATAAAGATGTTAATTTTTTTTTTTTGCTCTCAATTATCAGCAACAACACATGAGAAAGCTGTTTTCAGTTTTTATCATGAAGATAGATTCTGTAATGGATTTGAAGATGTGTTAAGTAGATACAGAGAAATTGTCCCTCATCTAAATCTTTCAGGTTCTTAATCTAATTTACTTCTTTTCATCTTAATGTTTCTTTTAAGTCATAAAATTAACTTTTTTATTTTTTTTTAGTAAATTACTGAAATCGTCCCTGTGGTTTGGTCAAAATTGCACGTTTGATCCCTAACTTTTTTTTTTGCACTCGGATCGTCCCTGTGATTTGATTTTGTTGCGTTTTTCGTCCTTATGGTTTGGTAAAAAGTGCATGTTTGGTCCCTAACTTTATGTAAGGGACGAAAAATGCAACAAAATCAAACCACAGGGACGAAAAACGCAACAAAATCAAACCACAGGGACAATCCGCGTGCAAAAAGAAGTTAGGGACCAAACGTGCAATTTTGACCAAACCATAGGAACGATTTCAGTAATTTACTAATTTTTTTTTTAAAATTTTGTGTAGGTCCCACATCTTTTGCCCCTGTGATTGAACAAGCTATGGCAATTGTTGATCAAAGTGGAGGCCAATACCATGTCCTATTAATCATCGCTGATGGGCAAGTTGGTCATTCAGAAGAAAAGAAAACTATAGAAGCCATAGTCAAAGCAAGGTAATTAATTAATTAATTATTTATCTATTTTCATCTTTTAATAATTAAAATATTATGATTATCGACATTGTTGTTTTTTACAGCAAGCTTCCACTCTCTATAGTGTTAGTCGGGGTAGGAGATGGGCCTTGGGGGATGATGAAGGATTTTGACGATAATATCCCTAATCGTGACTTTGATAATTTTCAGGTAACTTCAATATAATTTTATTGGTTTTAATTCTTGTTATATTATTTTTAATATGTGTACTGATTTTAATATTTTATTTTTTTGTTACTAGTTTGTGAATTTTACAGAAATTATGTCAAAAACATATTTGCCTTCAAATCGAAAAGAGACAGAATTTGCTCTTTCAGCATTGATGGAAATCCCTTCTCAATATAAAGCAACAATTGAACTACATTTACTTGGGTATGTTGTCTTCCTTTCTTTTAATTTTCTCTTTATGCAAAAAGACGTAGATACCCTTGATCATTAATGTAAATGCCGATAAATACCTTGTATCAAAAATAGTCTTAGAAAGCTTTGTTTAACTTTATTTCATTAATTTTTTTTCCAGGAATCGCGGAGGAATATTCCACCAGAGGGCCGCCCTACCACCGCCAGTTGGTCAACCATCCTCCTCCTCCTGTAACGTCTCAAAACCATCGCCGTCAACTACTTTTCAAAATAGTGGTTGTACTTCAAATGGTCAAACTAGTCAAAATGACACGTTAGCATCAATTTCAAAATCAACTAATGATGAACAGGTACCTATTTATTATTATTATTATTATTATTATTATTATATTACGTATCTAATTATCTCGATTATCTAATTCTAATTTGTAATTTAGTTATGCCCCGTTTGCCTTACGAACATGAAGAACATGGCCTTCGGGTGTGGGCATCAGGTATATTAATTTTTTCCTTCAGTTTTATTTACTTTAAAAAAATATTGATTTTGTGGAAAATGCATTTAATTAATTTTATGATATTTAATTTGGTAGACGTGTCACGAATGTGGGGAATCGCTTCAGTTGTGCCCAATTTGTCGCGCCTCAATCCAAACAAGAATAAAGCTCTTCTAAAACTTGGTTTATTTTACTGACAATATAGTTCTTCTTTTGGTGAACATATATTTAGGTTTAATTTTGGTGACTTTAATATGAAAACTTGAAAAAAAAAAAAAAAGATGTGGGTGATGAGATTTTTTAAGAAAAGGAAAATATTTTGAGTTGGGTTTATTGGGTGCATAAAGTATCAAACGTGGACGATAAGTCCATGGAGTAAAATTTGTCGCCACATATAAATGTTTAGATTACTTGAAACTTATAAGTATGAAAACACAATGGATTGATAAGTTATTTTTGTTAACGTTTAGAAAATTACAATTAATAAACGCAAAATGTAATTAAAAAAAAAAAACGGGTAATTGTTGATAATGAAAAATGACAAAGATTTTGATGTTAAAACATGAGTAAAAACAATAAACTAGTTTTCATCTATAATAAATAGAGTAAATCGTCTTTCGTTCAGGTACCAAAACCAAGTCACCGGACCACCTTTGATATATCAACTTCGACCACCATTAGAAACAAAACCCTAAACCTACAAGATTTAGAAGTACGTGTGACACCATTAAAAGCAAGAAACTTAATTTTGTCATAGTGAACGAAGGTTGACAATAGTGAACAGTTGCATGAAGACATTCATGCCCTTGTTTTTCCCTCAAAATTTTACCTTGAGTTTTCAAATTCAACATACAATATCACAACTAGTTTATTTTGATGTTACTTATCCATCTATACTAAATAATTCTCTCAGAAAACATGTTCTAATTGGACTAAATCAAGTTGAATTCAAGCTAGTTTGATCCAGATTTAACGAGGAATTTCTATAAGAATCGAGAGAAAGGTTCATTAGGCCTTTGTGTTAATTCACCTGTGAGTGTAACGGAATGTAAACGCTTGGATTTTGGTACTATTTGAGGTGTGCGATAACACATCAATGAAGTCTGATTTAAGTTAAAACACTCTTTAGGACTATGGAAATTCATAGATTTGGGGTTATAGGAAAAGGGGAAAGAAGTATCGTATAAATCGACTCACGAAGAACAACAACTCTTCCAAGACGTGGTTTACTCTAATCTCGTTTCTCTGGAAGTACAAGAATTCAAGGTATTAGAGGCGACATGCGTCGCCACAAACGAGTGTCCATGTCGTCGCTAAAGATATTAGCAACGACTTGTTGCCGGTAAAAGGTTGTCGATGTTGCCTCGCTGCAAATGCTCAAGATATGGCCGCTAGTGTTATGTTGCCACTAATGTTTTTTGTCGCCGCTAATTACATATAGCCACTAATACTTACGTATCGCCACTAAAATATTTTTTATTTTTTTATTTAACATTAAAATTATAAGAAACATTATAAATGCATAAAAACTGCTACAAAACTTAATTTTGCAGAAATATTAATCCATACACAATCGGTCCAAAATATTCCTCCAAACAAAGTGCAATATATCTAAAATATTAACTCGGACAAAACATTTCATGAAATCCTAAAAAACTAACTACTCATCTTCATCACTTCAATTGTTTCCTTCGTTATCATTTCGAGGCAGCAATGAGTGAAACCAGTCTTCCAGTGCCGCAGAACGGTTCGGGTCCTTTAGTATTGTTTGCAGTATATCCAACTACAAAGAAAACAAAATATATTACCAACATATCATAATAGCATCATACTTTCCAAAAATTACCAAAATAAGAAATACTAATATATCAAACTATAACCAACATATCATTATAGCATTCTACTTTCCAAATACACTTAAACATACATCATACACAATATTGCATATACATTATAGCATTATACTTCTTCTTTTTTTTTTTTTTTTCATTTTTCCATTATAGCATTGTATTTTCCAAAAAATTACCAAACTATAAAATATCAACATATCAAAATATAACCAAATAACATGATACACAATATTGCATATACATTATAGCATTGTACTTTTGTTTCATTTTTCCAATTATAGCATTGTACTTTCTAAAAATGACCAAAATACAAGATACCAACATATCAACATATCATTATAGCATTCTACTATATACTAAATAAATAATTACCAACATATCATTATAGCATCCTACTTTTTTTCATTTTTCTATTATAGCACAATACTTTTGAATTTAAACGAACAATTACCTGTAATTGTGGTGGTTGTTGTGTCATCAGTTGTTCCTGATCGTACATAGACACAACCGTAGGAGGTTTACGCCTAATGTCTCTAACATGTCCACGTCGAACACCCAATATTCTTTCAAAACAGTTTTTATATCACTTGGTGTTAGACCACTTGCTTCATAAGAAGATTGGGTTTATTGGTTGATCTCTTGGAGTAAAGCCAACTGTATTTTCAAAAAATGATAAACACCATAAAAATTAGATTACTAAATACCCCTTGACGATATAAACACTTATACGAAAGTACAAATTAACCACTTACATATTGTTGCTCGACTGCAAGACTACTAAATACCCTTTGGCGATTGGTATGCCTTACGAAATGCTTCGATTTGAGAGATGTCCTATTTAACATTAGAAATTAGATTAATTATACTTTAAATAAACATTTAAATATAACATAACTTACTTCTTTGAAATAGGCATTGTTATACAAGCTTGACCCCCTCTGTTTATAACTTGTTGTTTTGCACGGACTTCTTTGTTTGACGCTGAATGTTTTAAAAATTCAGGCGTTTGAAAATGTTCGACTGCTTGAGCCCAATTTTCGCTTGACATACCCATGTGGGGGGGGGGGGGGGGGGGTTGTCTAATGTTAGTGGGATATGTGCAGGCCCCCAATATCCTTAAAAGAAGCATGGGCTTTACTTTTATGGCCTCTATAAATTTTGGCAAGACTCGAATAAATGCTCCGCAACTACTGAGCACGCCCGAGATCCAAGTTAACGTTATCAAAATCAAACTTATTCTACAAATAAAAAAATTAGTTAATTAAATATCAATTACAACTAAACTTAAAATATTATCCAAGTTACCTTTAGATGCATGATTGTTGCATTCCTTAAAGGGGGGGAAACATTGTCCGAACCAGATACGCTGAAAGGGATGTTCATCCATATATATCTCCCAATCTCATGTGAAAACCAATTAGCACGCTTCCCGACACGGGAGCATGTGATCTCCCTGTCGAAATCCAAATTCACGGGCTTTCTCTTGTTTCCCTGTATCAACTTTCCTAGCTCGATGTTTTTAGATAAACCCCTTCTTTTCTTTGGAAGCTCAGATGAAAAATATACAGTTAAAAATCTTAGCCATGATAATTTATAATAAATTAATAAAAATAGTCAATAAATATATCATAATAAGACTTACCATCCTGTTCATGCAGACCGCGACTAAATACCGCAACTAAAGCCTACCGGAGGTGGTGGATCCCCTGTTCCATCACCTCCGTGTCGAACGCCCATAACATCAGCCATCATGGTAAAGAGTATCGACCAACTAAACCTCATGTGTAGCCTATAAATGCAAACCTAAATGAATCGTAATGTCAAAAAATGTTGGAGGATAAATCAACTCTAACTTGCACAAGATTCTAATAATGTCTTCTTTTTTTCCTCATATCTTCCACCTTTAGTGATCGGGAGCAAATTTACATGAAAACATACAAAGATCTACAATTGGTGTAGAAGTTTCTTTTGCCACACGTTACATACATAAATACACACATTTACATACAAATACACTTAAAAATACTTCTTACACATATTACATATTCCTTATAGCATCATACTTCCATTATAATAACCTACTTTTTTTCATTTTTCCCATACATACAAATTACATATATAATTTCAAAAGTCATACACATAAACAAAGACTACACATACAAATACACATGGAAAAACATATACATACAACATACACATACAAATACATATCATATATATACAATATAAACATTCCACATACAAAATTGAATATAAAAAGATGAAAAAGAACCTATGATGGTGTAATTTCAAAGTTTTCCGGCGAGGTTCCACAATTCTGGCATGAATTCCGGCAAATAAGTGATGTTCCAATTTTTTTTCGGTAGGAGCTCCAAATTCCATATTTTCATGGGATTGCATTAATTCACTTTTCCTAAAGTAACTAAGATTGGGAATTTTGTAAAAAAGTTTAGTTACTTTATATAGAATCATTATACTTATTAATGAGAAAGGGTTTCCCTATCCTACCCATTCGGCTAATGGCCCTCCACAAATCAAGGAAGCGGTGGGTGAGAGTGGACACCCATTAAATGACCATTTTATAGGCCATAACCTAATACCCCCCCCCCCCCCTCTTATAGATCGGCTTCGTGAATGAGGCCTACTAACGGTAAGACTAGCATTTAAGTTATATATATATATATATATATATATATATATATATATATATATATATATATATATATATATATATATACATATTAATCTTATAATATTATAATGTATAAACTTGTAAAACTCTAGGGTTTGAAATTTAAATAGTTCAAATTAAACATTTTAATCATAAAATTTAAATTTTAAAACTTGAGGACAAGTTTTGAACTTTTTCAAAACATAAGGATCAAAAAGCAAATAATTTTAAATTAAACAATTAATTTAATGATTATCTAGATTTGACCTAATCAAGATTAAGATAATTCACCAAATAAATTCAAATAATCAAATATTATCAAATAAGGAATTTATCATTAAATTAATTGGAAATTATCTTTTGTTTTGAAAAGGATATTGACAAAAAACGTAATAAAATTCGGATTTTATTGAACCAAAACGATTTAGGTAAGTATCCTTAAGCAAAACAGTAAGAAATCTCGAAAATTTTTCTGTCTGGCGTCTAAACTCGTCGAGTTCCTCATGGAACTCGTCGAGTTCATCAGGAAGAAAGCATAAAAATCGATTTTAAAGCTTGAACAATTAAACAAGACATCAATACAATAGAAACCAAACAAGGCTATGATACCACTGATGGGGTTTGAGCCACAAGAACATCCTATGTGCTCATGCAAACCCTAATGCTTAGATCTAGGTTTCTCAAATTGTACATGCATTCATCCAAGACTTTCTAACCCTAGATCTAATGATAATAATTCAAAATTATAAAGACCAAAACAGATCTAGAAGATTACCTCTTGTTACTTGCTTGAATCTTTCTTCTTCCTTGAGCTTAGAGTCACAAGTGTAACTCCTCTAATGGCTTACAAACACCAATTAGCAAGAAGGCAATTATGAGAAAGAGGAGAGAATGCTAAAAATCAGCCCTAGGGTTTCACTTGAGATCAAGTGGCCGAAAATTGCATATATGGGTCTCTATTTATATTGTAGGCTGCTAGGGTTTCTGCCAAAAGCCTAATGGACAACTTAATCACCAAGTAGCCCATGGAACCTTCTGGAATAGGGCCTATGGACGAAATTTTGATGGATCGCCATCATAATTTCATTCCCCCTTAGATCCATAAGGTTTCCCAACCCTAAATCCAGCTATCACACATTTACACATTTGACAGTTTAAGCCCCTTTATTTAATTAATCTTTTTTAGTCACCAAATTAATTCTTAATTAATCTATGACTAATATTAATCAAACAATATTATTTCTCTATTAATATATCATTCTTATAATATATTAATAAACCATAATATCTTCTCTCTCTACATAAATTACTCTGTCAAGTTGCTATGGTGAAGGCAACCCAAAAGGACCATGCACAACCGGGTCAAGTACATACCAAATATAGTTACGGGCTTAGACACTAATCCAACAGTAATGTCATATATTATTTATTATTATTTATATTTAATTTACTTATATTACTATGATTTATATATATTTTTTTGACGTTATGTTCGAATATAGTGTTTAATGTTTTTTTTTAAATATCTTTTTTGTTAGATTTTTTGATATTTTGTTCATATAATTTTTTAACATTTTTTCGAATACATTTATTAATATTTCTTTTGAGTTTTGTTTGAATAAGTTCTTCTAATTTTACTTTTATTATTTTTATTTTTATTTTTACTTTTTGTTCGAATATATTTTTTAATGTTGTTTTTCTACATTTTGTTTGTTTGTATTTATTAAAGATTTCATAGTTACTATAATCATAATTCCTAACTTAATTCACTTACAATTATATATATTTTTGTTCTTTTAATATAGATAATGTTTTGTAAGTATTATTTTATAATTCAAATATATAAAGTAAGTATTATTTTATAATTCAAATATAAGGTTTTATAAGTATTATTTTATTACCATACAACACATATACGGTTGTATAATTATTATTTTTTTAAAAGATTTTTATAAATATTTTTAAAAAAAAATGTAAAAAATTTTGTTCAACGTGAATATGATTAATATAAATTATGTACACATAGACTAACCTAAGACTGTCTCGTAGTCTTAACGAGAACGTCCATGTCATTTCACATTGGAATTAAATTTAGTATTTTCGAGTTATATAATTATTTTAGACATTTTTTTCCGATTAGCCTCTATGTTCCGATTAGTCTACTGTATTAATCATATTCACATTTAACAAAGTTTTTTATACATTAATTTTTTTTATGAAAAGCTTTATAAAAATAATAATTATACAACCTTATATGTGTTATATAGTTATATATTTGAGTTAGAACAAGTATTATATATATATATATATATATATATATATATATATATATATATATATATATACTAGGCGAATGTCCGCGCGTTGCACAGAAACATATATATATATATATACCAATGGGTGGGTATATATATATATATATATATATATATATATATATATATATATATATATATATATATATATATATATATATATATATATATATATATATATATATATATATATATATATATATATACCAATGGGTGGGTATAATTTTACAAGATCAAATAATACAGTTGATAAGCAAAGCAAACTTGATCAGTTTTTGGTTTCAAAAGAATTGCTTGATTCATTTCATAATATGTATGTGTTGACGCTACATAAAAACCTTTATGACCATAGATCCATCTTTATTAAAGAGGATGACTTTAACTATGGTCCAGTTCCTTTTAAATTATTTGATTCTTGGTTGGATATTGAAGGATTTGAGGAAACAGTTTTGACTATTTGGGAATCATCTTCTTTTGATTTAAAGAACGCAAACAAATTCATTGAATTTAAAAACAAAATTGAAATTTCTAAAGTCTAGGATAAAAATGTGGCATAAAGAGTATGTTGCTAAAAAAGAAGATAAAAATGGTAATCCAAACTAGGGTCATTGAAATAGAAAAGATTGTTGACATGGGGGGCTGGATGTCGAATTTTGAGTGAGGAAAGGGGAGTCCTCATAGCCTCCCTCCGAATAAATTTTAAAAAAAAAATGAATTTTGTGACATGGTGAAAAAATCTAGAGTTAAATAGGTTATGGATAGTGATGAGAATTCCGAATATTATCATGCGATCCTTAAAAAGAAGAGACGTCAAATGGGGATTAAAGGAGTTATGATAGAAGGGGAATGGATTAATGATCATGAACGGGTTAAAGATCAATTTTTTTTTTTAATTTTCAAAGAAAAATTCTAATCAGTTAAAGGGTTGAACACTTTTTCTAGGAGCTCTCGATTTCTCTCTTTGTCCTCGGTTCATAAGGAGGGCTTGGAGACACTGTTTATTATGGAGGAAGTAAAGGTCGCGGTGTGGGCATGTGCAATTGACAAGGCTCCTGGTCCGGATGCATTTACCTTCTCTTTTATAAAAAAAAATGATTGGGATATACTTAAGGATAATGTTTTCGGGTTTGTTATGCAATTTTATAATTTTGGTGATACTCCACATGGATGTAATTCCTTGTTTATTACAATAATTACTAAAGTTGTGAATGTAGTGGCGATTAAAGATTTCAGCCTATTAGTCTGATCGGTGTGGAATATAAGATTATTGCTAAATTACTGGCTAATAGGCTTGTAAAGGTGGTGGATGCGGTGGTGAGTGGGGAACAATCAGCGTTTGTGAAAAATAGACAGGTTTTAGATAACCCTATTATTGTGAATGAGGTAGTTGATTAGTGTAAAAGAAAAAAAAACCACTGATTTTCAAAGTTGATTTTAAGAAAGCTTACGATACAGTTTCTTGGGAGTACTCGATAAAGATTATGAAGTCCATGGATCTTCCAAATAGATGGGTTCTTTGGATTTATGTGTGTCTAAAGTCTTCTTCTTCTTCGGTTCATGTGAATGGTAGCCCTACAGGTGAGTTCCAAAATTTTAGAGGTCTTAGACAGAGTAACCTTTTGTCACCTTTATTTTTCATTTTAGTCAAGGAGGGTTTGCACATTGCTATTGATGATGCTAAAGGGGTTGGTCTCTTTACTAGAGTTGATGTTGGGCGAGATGATTTGAAGATTTCTCATCTGTTATATATAGATGGATGTTCTTTTCATTGGAGATTAGACTAAGGACAACATGGTTATTATTATTTAGGTTTCACGTTATTTCTTTTTGATTTTGATATTGAAGATTAATCTTCAAAAATCAAAATTGTATCGTATTAGTCTACCAAATGGTGATTCTCACAAGTTTTACTGATTTTGAAGGGATGTGGAGGTTGCAAGGGCTCGAGACCCTGATTGCATGTATCCACAACGTTGGAGTGATGCTATTGAACACTTCTTTACAGATAAGCATACAAAACGATCCATTGAAAACAAAGAATGCCGGAAGAAGCAAGTAGTTAAGAATCGAAGAGGGACGTGCAGCTACGGTAGTGCTTGTTTAAAGAACGTAAGTTACAATAATGTTTATTCAGTTATAACATATTTTTTTAATGTTTATTCAAGTATAACATATTTTGTAATGTTAAACCTAATTAGAATAGACTTGATGCATTTCATCATAGACATGTGAATAAAAAGGGGAATTTCTTGATCCGTTAGTTGAAGACCAATATGTAAGTTTTTATTACTTAAAAATGTAGATTGTTGTTTTTTTTGTGTTAGTTTTAAAGTATATTGACAATCTTCATGAAATACAAAATGTTTTAGTTGCTAAGGTTGCTTTACAGGCTCAACACATAGCCGACTCTGGTGGTGATCTAGAATCCATTGATTGGATCGCAATATTTGAGAAAATGTTAGGTGCTCGAAGGAGGGCATGTGAGAGGCATTGGACCTAAGTCTCCTTCTACAGTGGGTACAGGTGCTCCGCTTGAATCGCAGTTACAGTCACAGTCACAAGCACCTCGACCAACACAGGTACTTATTAAATTCTTAAAGAATTTTGTAGCTTCTCTATATTGTTAAGAACTTGATGCATTTATAGTAATTTTTGGTAGTTTGGTAGTTTGTTAAATTTTTAAGGACTTAATTGATTTGGTGGTATAATAGTTTGTTAAATTGTTAACTACTTAATTCATTTGGTGGTTTAATAGTTTGATAGTTTGTTAAATAATTAATTACTTAATGTGTTTGTGACTTAATTATGAGATGTGGATGTGAATGCTCTTCTTCAAAACCCGGCGTTTGTGACGGCAATTGGAGATATTATCCGCTCATTTAAGAACAAAGTCAACAACGAGGAAAATAACGATGAGGAAGACGAAGACGAATAGTATTTTTTGTTTTATGTTATGAATGATGTTATTTTGGATTTATCAGATAGTTTATGGATGATATATTTGATGTTTATTTTGAATTTATTAGATAGTTTATGTAATGTGATATATTTGATGGTTTATGTAAAGTGGTATGTATTGTTTCTATATTTTCTTATCAAATCTCTATTTTATAATATATAAATTAATATTACAAATAAATTGTTTTTTTTTCTAAAAAAAATTATCAACAGCACCTTTAGGGACACTAACCAATTGCGACGACTCCTGTCTCCGGGAAGCCTTGCCGGAAAAACTCCGACCGGTCGCCAAAATATCAATATAGACAACACCAATATCGACGACAGGGACGTTTTGGCGATGACGGATATTAGAGACTACTTCAATTGCGACGACAAATGAGTATTAGCTATGAGGTAAAAGCGACGACCCTTTAGCGACGACTAGGTATTAGCGACGAAATGAGGCATCAATTGGGACGTTTTTTGTCGCCGTTAAAGGTAATGTTTTTTGTTGAGGGGTTTGCAAAGTTATCAATGCTATCGATTATCAATATAGAACATTGTCACGTCTTTCAATCTCCTACCCGATTGATGAGTAGTTTGGTTATTGGTCACTATTTTGTTAGTATGATATATTTAAAACTTAATTTGATTTTACAAGGATAAATTTTAGTACAATGATTTTCTTGGGGTGTATATACTTTATTAATGCGTGTAAAATCAAATAGTAAAATAAAGATAAAAATTGTTGTATTTCTTCAAATTTCCATCTACAAACTTTTTTCATGTAACTACGGAAGTATGACTCTAGATGTGCACATTACGGCCTGTCCCAACCTCCATCGATGTAGAACACAGCTATGGCACAAGGTGCATGCAACATGCACACGACATGCCTCTTCGTCCACACACGCTGGAGCATGAGCACATCCCCACAAACTTTGAATATCATGCATTAAAGTTTGAAAATATATGCATCTTAATTAATAAAATACAATATATATTGTAAACATATAGATTCTACTACTAGATATATAACATAGTTAACTAATATAAGTAACCAACATAATATGGAAATAATATTTTATAGAATTGCTTATAAGATCTTGTGATAGCAAATATACTGTACTTATTAAGACAATGAGTTTAAATGTAATTGGTTTATACAATACAATAGACGTGTGATGTGTACACCTTAAACCGAACCAAAAACACCCAAATACAAACCGCAAAAAGAAACGAATAAAAAAACCACAAGGACAGTTTTTGAGCACCTCTATACCACTCTCCTGTTAAAATTCACAGTTACAGTATTAAATATAACAAAATTTGAATAGGCTTGCATTGCATTTGCATCAACTCAGCCCATAACGCATACAAACTGAACGGGTAACCACTATACTAAACCACCTAGGGCCCAATGGACTGTCGACCCCAATAACATCGTGATTTACAATTTACAAGAACATGGGAATTGAGATACGAATACGATACGCATTGGAGGCGGAAGCCACATAGAAAAGGCGATACTCTTCATGAATTCGGCTAATTAATTCATAATACATCCTGCTTAATTTTTAATCAGGTAAGTTGTTTCTTAATAACATCTCGATTTTGTTTATGACTGTTTGGATGTTAATTATTGATCATATATATCTATTCTTATGAACGAATATTGTTCAAATGCAATTCACTCCAAACTTTGAAAATCCATAAATTTCAATCATGATAATTAATGTTCTTCAGTATTAAGTGTCCGTAAGATTATGGTTGTGGATTGCACACTTATAAACTTGGGATCGATCCATCTCTGTTTTCTAAGATTGTGATATAGCTTAACTTTATGATTTTGGGTGCGATAGTATTTAGCAACTGCGAGATGATTACATTTTCTTATCCATTCTAATAGTACTTATTGGAACTTGGATCATTACTTGTCGCATCTTGTTTTTATAATGTTTGAGGGTATCGTTTATGTTAATTTGTCGGCTATTTCTAACTCCTTTATATCACGTGGAAATTGCAAGTACGGAGTTCTTTAATGTTTTATTTTTGTTTTGCAAGTGTAGGAATGGCTAATGAAAGGAGTATAACTAGTGATAATGGTGGTGTGAGACCTTGGTCATATCTCAACCATGATTTGCTTCTTTTAATTATGATGCAACTTGGAGTCATTGATTTCCTTGCATTTAGTGGAGTTTGTAATCCATGGAGATTAATCGCACTATCGAACAAGAACAAGTTTCTGGTGTCCAAACCACCCATGTCCATATCTTTCTCTACGGATGCTAATGAGACTGAGTGTTGCCTTGAGGACTTTGAAGGAAGAAAAATGAAAACCATTCTTCCCCACTCTACTAATAGGATATGTATTGGAGTAACTAGTGGTTACTTCATCTTGTTCGGTGTGAAAACCAGTGACTTCTGGCTTGTGAATCCGATCACAAGACATGAACTTTATTTCCCTAACGTCTCCTTTAATTACAGTTATGTCTGTAAAATATGCAGGGCTATCCTTTTCTTTGCACCTTCATTATCTAAGTGGGTGTTTGTTTTCTTAGTTGAAGGCTATGGTAGAATATGGTTTTGTATAGCGGGTAAACAAGAATGGACTCATGTCTCCAACATTTCCTACATCCGCGATTTATTTGCTTTCAAGGGGAAGATATATGCCTTACACCATCATTTTGGTGATTATAGTATAAGTGAACTGAGGCTATATCCAACACCCAAATTGACATTACTTGAAAACATTGATTTTCAGAATCCATATTTTCAACGTCCCGTGTTTGTAAGTTCAGGCGAAAATCTCTATGTGATGGATCTATCTTTAGACCGGTACAAGATTAAGGTTTACTATGAACTAGATTTCGACAAAATGAAATGTGTGTGGCGTGAAAAGAGTGGAGAAAAATATGCATGCTTTTTTAGTGGTTTGTGGTATGTTTCTGCTGTTATACTACTAGAGCCGGGGGCTAAACTTCACACACAATACAAGAGATATGCTATTACTACTAGAAGGGAAAAAGACAAGCACTTTTATGCAATCAGGTGGTACTTTTTTCATGAATTTTTCAATGAGTGATGAATTGTTAGCACACTTATATTTGTTTCTATGATGGATGATTGTGCTAAATCATTGTCAAAGACTTTTGATAATTGCGGCGGCTATTTACATGATTAGTTTTTTGGTGGTATGTTTTACCTTTTTGATCTATCATACTTTATAAGTATTTGAACAATAAAAGTGTTCATGAAGATTCTTTTTGTCATGTCTTTGAATTGGCAGATAGATTTTTAACATCATTTGTAGTTATGTACCTTGACATTCCATTTATAGAACACCATATAATATTATAATGACAATTAAAATGAATAATAAGAGATTATGTGCATGCTCAATTATGAACCGGTGTTAAAAAGTTTGTATCTTTATTTTAGTATTTCTTGATTTCAACAGTTCGGTTAAATTATAAAATGATCTGTGTACTTACTGAAAAATTATGAAATATATTTCATTAGTTTATATTTTTGTATTAGTCAGGCTTAAATCGTATTATGGTCAACTAACATCACATCATCACATAAATACATCAATAAGATTAGTGGAGCATGACACTTTGGGAACTCATTGATAATTATGACAGTACTAAAGTGGATTAAGCATAATATCCGACATTATGACATCATATGTTAAATTAGGATGATCTTGATTTTATTTTATTTTAAGTTCTAGATTTAAGTGTTGGGATTTTGGTTTGATCCGATTTTGCTAGAATGGATTCTTGAATATGTAGACTAAAATTAGGGTTCTTGAAAAGAATAAGCGTCCATTTACTTAGCCAAGTCAATTGTTTTTATATGATATGTTAAACCACCCAACTTTCATTTTTGTTCATTTATGTATAATTTGATTTTTCTAACCTGTTACAAGTGAACAAAAAATGCAATTTGGAAACTTATGAATAACTCTTGATTTTTCAGTATAATATTTGTAACTAGAGGGTTTTCCCATGATTTGCATGGGGCAGATGAGTTCTAAAATGTTTTATGTTTAGAGATACAAGAGTTTCTTTTAGAGTATTATATATTTCATTACATGATCGAAACAGAGTACGTGTTACATATTCGTCCATGAAACCCTTGATGATGCTCTTCTTTTTGATGACTGAGGTTTGCACTTCTTCTATGATGGTGAGGAGGGTCCTCGTCGTCTTCAAGTCTGATCTCTCAGCATCGATCAAGACTCAAGACGTAGAGAGGTGTGGAGATCATATGCAAGAGGATCATCAAATCTTGTAGTGTAAATCAAGCCATGGTTGCATCACTTCAAACTATAAATAATTCAAACAATATAAGTTCAATTATGTGAATGACAATTTCATCTAGCTTCGGGACTTCGTTTTTATCTCTATCCAGTAATAAGTTAAAAATAGAATAGCAAATTAGGGTATTGAATAGAAAAATGACCTGGTGAATCCAGTAGGGGGGGTTCTTTGTTAAAAATAACCATCCCGATTGTGTTTTCAATTTAAAGTGTCTTTTATAAGAATCCAAAAAAAAATCATATAAAAATATAAAAATAATGAATGACTCTTAAAACTATTTTTTTTTGTTGTATTTTGAAGTTTGTATTACCCTGTTGCAATGCGGGTTGGGATTTCTGTCGCAAGTACATGTTTGACCAAACGACTTGCACCTACAATTAGTCATTGAATTAACTAATAATAATAATAATATTTGTTACAAGATTATTATAATAAGTGCATCTTTGTCGGTGTTATCGATAGCGGTAGCAAGGTAATAACGACCACCTACATATACGCTACATAACGATAGCGATAGGTAGTGATGGATATTTCATATTTAATGATTGTCTGTTAAAGCTCAAATAAGTTTCAAAACATGAATGCTACATGCATAACTAATTAACAATGAGCATTCAAATTATAACTTAGAATAACAGAAATTGTAAGTACATAGGTGTACAACAAAGAAAGAAACAAAATAGAGTGTAAAAAATTCTAGAAGAAAAAACCTTTGAAGTTGATATAGAGAAAAGGAGTAGTGCAGTATAGGAAAACATTCGTTTATCACATTACTTGGAATCAAACTAATATATATCTCGGAAAACTTTTATCCTGCTTGTTTTAATAACAATTTATCTAAAAACAAAAGTTCAATTTTACTTAAAAATATAACTTCTAACACTTCAAACCAAATTTTCAGCAGCTAATACTTTTAATTGGGAAGCATAAAAAAACACCTAGAATGAAAGTGGTAACATTGGAATTCCGGTATAGGCAATTGAAGGAATTGTAAAATAGGAGTACATGAATGTGGAAATATCTAATCAGTTGAATAGAATGGAAGCATTAATCGAAGCAACAGAATTCAGAAATGGAATCAAAGAGGTTGAGAAGCATAATTTTTTCCGATCGATGGTTTTCTCACCAATCTCCACATCGATGATCCAAACTTCCAATTGGTGATCCCGATCACGAATTGGACTAATTTCAATTGGTAAAAACATGTTCCAACAATCAATTTTGTCCTTTTATTAGAAAAAATTAATTTATACCCGAATAAGAAAAACCTTATCAAACAAGAACATGCAAAAGAGCTAAGTTCAAATTCTTATCATATGTAATTTAGTTCCTGATAGTCCCTCGATAACTGAAAGAAAATATTAAATGTCTCACTAATGATTTCAGTACTCCCAAAGCACCATGAAACCCCTTCCAATCAACAAGCAATATGGTCGTACAGCTTGCTCACGAGTCGAAAAACTAAGACATGATCAAAGTCGGAGGAATCATACCACCCAACCCGAGCATTAACAGAAATATATCAGAACACCATAACATAACATAAACATATTGGCCACAATAACGGGTGTTGGATCACACATCATCCCTTCAGTTCTTTAGAGACAATCATCATTTACATGTGTCTAGCAAAATATAAATAAAGTACACTTTATTCTTCCTTACTTACAATCTATGTTGTGATCACTACTAGAAAAACAACCTTTTACGACGCGCAATGCGTGTCGTAAAATGCTCAGACGACGCGCAAATGCGTGTCAAGAAAGGCCCGAGATGACACGCTTTTGCGCGTCGTATATAGACGACGCGCAGTTACGACACACGATTAACGACACGCAATGCGTATCAAGGAAGGCTTTGTCATAAAGGAAGACAACACGCATTTGCGCGTCGTAACCTTACGACTCGCATTGCATATCATTAAAGCCCTGTCAAGAAAGACCATGCCATACATGAAGAGGACACATTTTTGCGTATCGTAATTTTATATGTTTAAAAATCATATATACTTTTTTTGTAAATTTACTAATTTTCAAATTACATCACATTTAATGTCTCATAATATAAAATAAAATTTCACACACAAAAAATAAAATAAATTGCACAAATTATAATGTCATACAAATAATCATTCAAATGTTAAACAAAAATAATACATTACTAACATGGGTTATACATTCCTATAAAACTAACAACCCTCGGTGACCTTGATCTAGATCGAGGTCGACTTGCATCGATGGCGACGATTGGAGTTTAGATACACAACATGATTACTGACCTAAGACCTTTTGCAACCGCCACACATTTTAGTGTCTCAAGGGCTTGTATACTTCCTCTTTTCCATCCAATGGCTTTCATTAACAATGGAACCACCTGTAATTTATTAAAAAAAAAAACAAGGTCAAAACTGAAAACTAAGTATGCCCTTGTTCCTTTTTTCTCCTTAACATGTTGAACTTAAACAATTAAACGCCCATTATGTTTTCAAGGGTAAAATGGTAAAAAAACTCACATGGGCAGTGGGATGGCTCATTCTATCCGGTAAATCCTAGAGTAACTTATGATGGCATTCTTGGAGGTGAGACTTCTATATTTCTATCAAAGCAGCAGAAAGGAAAGACTTTGTGTTTTCTTGTAATTCTGACTGACTCTCTACAAGAATCAAGAATCACAAAAGTGTGAGATGAGGGAAAAATTAATGGACACAAGAAGTTATCTAATATTGAAAAAAAATAAGAATAATAATTTAAGATGCTAAACTCACCAACAACTACTTTTGTCAAACCAGGAAGATCGACCAGGGTTAAGTTCACAACTGTCATCATCATACGAAATCAAGTGATTTAACTGTTAATAAGTAAAGAACTTAAAGTTAATAATACTATATTTAAGTAAAAATTCAAATATCTCACCATTAGGAGAATAGATACTGTGTGTGTGTATATGTATATATATATATAGGAACTGATGAAATCTGTTTGCTTCGTCCTGTCTCACGATCAGTCTCATTAGAGATTTCCTTCCTCACAGTAGTTGTACAAGAAAAACAATGAAAATATGTTTATTGATTATACGAATCTTCAAGAATGTATGTCCTAAGAAAGCAGTGACATGAGTTCCTGCAGTTTGACCAAACTACCGGGATTTAGATATACTTACCAGTGCCTAAAATCAAAAGTAACGCCATATGAGGAAAAATTTGAGCCATATGAAGTTTAGGACCTGTATCGGAAGTAACGCCATACTCCCAACATGACTTGAAGGATTGAGGTTCTGTTTGTTTGGTGTTCCAAAAAAATCATTTATTCTTAATGGGAGTAATTCAAATGGGACTTCTGATGTAGCCTGTTTGAGAAATGAGAATAACATCGATTAGGATGTATAATAAGGGTGTTTTTGTCTTTTAATGTTTCACAAGATAACTTCTTACCAAGATCATCAAAGATGAGGAGATGAATATGGACACCATATATTCAACAAAAGAGTTTTTAGCCATCTCTCTTCGTTTCTCGTGTCATCATACTGCAGACAACAAAATACACAATATTTATTATTTAATAACTTCAAATGTGTAAAAGATTTATTAAATGATATATATATATATATATATATATATATATATATATATATATATATATATATATATATATATATATAAATCTTAATTTATCACCACTCCCTTTTGTTTTGCTGCCTCATAACGGTTGCATGCATAAAATCCACCTGTTCTTTCACCATGATCAGACCACGCACAAAGACAAAGCCTGAAAAAAAAACATATTTCACAAGATTTTTATGAAAAATACATTGTAAAATAAATAAATAAATAAATAATAAACTTACCAGCAGAATTCAAATTTGCAAGGCAGAGTACATGTAATATGCATACAGCCTTGGTTCTTTTCAATTGGTCGCTTGCATTTGGGACATAGTTTTGAATTAGCTAATATCCTAAAAAATTAACAAAGTTAGATCACAAAAAGTATAGGGGTAAATAAGTAAATATAACTAAATACCAATTCATGTTTTCAGATTCTACACAGTGTCACAGTCAACCGTCTGTGAGCCTCCTCAGTACACTGTTAATATGAGTCAAAAGTAATGAATATTTATTTTGTTTTTCATTTAAAAAATAAAAATAATAAAGCTTACATTCCAGCAAAAGCTATATGAGCAACCACAAGTAACATCAAATGTTCCACCACCAACAATGAAGTCCACAGCATAGTCACAACACCATTTTGTCTAAAATGAAAAGAAAAAAGCATAATATATTAGTGAATAAAGGGGGTAATAATAATTAATAATATGTGATGATGTTTAATTATAATAATTTATATTACTATTACCTTTCTATTGTCTTCCACAAAGGATAATATATTAGTGAATAAAGGGGGTAATAACATTACAGTCAACATGAAGTATGTGATATCCTTCACGGATCTATAATCACCTTTTGAAACCGAACTAGCAATCAACACCTAAAACAAAACAAAAAAAATGGTTAAGTCAACTATCTGTCAAATAGTCAAACATTTTCCTTAAACTATTTGTTAAGTCAACATTTGGTCAATTTATACCTGACCAGATGTTGCCAATGCATCTATAATAAGAGAAACAAACAACCAAACTTGCAAACATATCTGATGAGCAGCCATGGCTTTAAGACCTTGTCTAGCAACCATTCATGTTGCTAAGGTTGTTTTTGTAAGTACTGCAAAATAAATAAATAAATGCAAATAAAAAAGTGAAAAATAATAAAACAAACAATTTACTCACCAGATTTCATATATCAATTGAATTTTAGTGCTCCTGGGAAAAGCAATCCCCAAACCTACACCGAGGGTAACTCAAATAAGCCAGATTCTGGCTTCCAAGATGATGGAACTGGAGCAGTAGATGCCACTTGTTGGCTGTTTGGAGCAGAATAAGCATTGTCAACAACAGGAACATGAGACACCAGATTGAGTGCACTTGTACAATATACATTTTCTGTCCTAAGAGCACATGTGACTTCAGTTTGTCTATAATAATTTGTCCATTGTTTTGTTGGAATTAATCCTGATTTGGTTCATGTTTAACTCAGTTTTAATGCATTAAAAAATGAATAAGTGGTTACCATATTATTAGCTAAATATGGTTAACCAGGTAGTAAAGTATTTCAGTTTCAATTCTTAGTTTAAAGCCTTTTTATTTCAACATTCAATGTAGTAGTCTATAAATGTTTGGATCCCTGTTTTACTTTTGACAGAACATTATAATAAAAACTTCCAAAAGTTCTTCCAAGTGTGTGTACCTCTAATTCCTAATTTAGTTTGCATATTTTGAGTGTGTAGCTTGATATTTTGCTGTCTGATTTCCAAAATGTTTATTATAATCTTGCCTTCTCCAGAGAGAGGATTCAAGCCACTGTGCTTGAAGTCACTGTAAAAGATAAAGAATTTGTGAAGGATAAAAGGAAAAAAGTAATTAATTAAAAATAAAGAATATTATAGGACCAAAAAAAGAAAACATGAACACGGTAAAAAATAGAAATATTAAGAAATTAAAAGGCCAACCTTGTAGTTTAAGGAAAATGTTTGACATGATTATCCCATGTTGCATCTGGCCATTTCTTTACATCAAGTTCTGTTACTGAACTGCCCTCAAGATTCGTAATAACAACCTAAAAACATTAAAATTTAACATTGTAGCACCCGGTTCCTGGTACGTAAATGTTATTTGAGTATTTCCTTTCTTTTAGCCTTGGACTCGGCGAGTCATAGGTCCGACTCGCCGAGTGGATGCGGGACCCGGGACACGTTTAAGTTGGCGACTCGGTGAGTTCATATCCTAGACTCGGCGAGTCACAGCTGTTGGATGAAACCCTAAGTTTCAGGGGTTTGCACCCTATTTAAAGGACTTATCCGCCCAGGCCAGTCCCCATTCTCTCCCCAGAAGCTCCAAACCCTCGTTCTAAGCTTGTTCCTTGAAAGTTTGAGGCTATTGTGTGTGTTCTTGAAGGTTTTGAGGAAGAAGGGTAGTGGATCAAGAGGAAGGAAAGGAATCCAGGCATCTTTGCACTCTTTCAGCAGTTCCTTTGACGTATAACCCGTTTTTCCCCTGTTTCTATGCTTATTACTTCATGTAAGTCATTCTTGAGCCAAAACCCAAGTTTGTATGTGCAAATTACTTCGTAACAGGCTGATTGGCCCTTAGATCTAGGCAAGATTGAGCTCCAGGAGATCAGATCTGTTAGCTTTATGGCCCCATGTTGCTTGTTCACCCTAGATCTACCCTTTTGAGGCATTTTGAGCCCTAAAATCCATATTGGTGAATATCCACACGTAAAGTTGGAAACTTTACGTGTGATTCGTGTCCTAGAAGTCCAGATCTGTGAATGGCATGGACTGGAATCGAGCAAATCTGTGTATTTAGTGGGTGCATGGCAACGACTCGGCGAGTCTGTTCGCGAGTCTCCGAGTTTGTCCCCTTTTCGTAGTGTCGAGTGAGCAGTGAGTCACGGGGTGTGACTCAGTGAGTCGAAAGCTAAACTCATCTATGGAGGTACTCGGCGAGTCAATGCCCTGACTCGGCGAGTTCAAGGCAATCTCCTTAGATCAAGAACAGACTCGGCGAGTTGTTCATACAACTCGGCGAGTCTTAGCATAAGTGTTCATCGGATGAAGATGAACTCGACGAGTTGTTCATACAACTCGGTGAGTAGGATGAAGGACTTGAATATTGGTTAAGAAGGTGAACCCGTCGAGTCGTCGCCTAACTCGACGGGTAGGATCGGGATTCAGGGCAGTCGTTTGGATATGGACTCGGCGAGTTGGAAAGCCAACTCGGCGAGTCGGGTCAACTGAAAGTTGACTCTGACTTTGACTTAGGGCATGGTCAGGGGTAAAATGGTCGTTTTACCCAAAGGTCGGTGAGCAGTGTTTGATTAGGTATATTGTGGGAATTGCAGCCGAAGGATTTCCGGAGCAGCAGCAGCAGCAGTAGGCAGTCAGGTCCCGATCAGATCAGCAGCTACTTCAAGGTGAGTTACCTTCCAGTAGCGGTGGGTCTAAGGCCACAACGCCGACCCACCAGTAGGAGACGTATGATAGATGATGGTCTTTGTGATATCATCTAGGATAGCTACTACCTGACATGTTATATACTAGCGTGATATGTTGTATGTGATGGTAGTCGAGTTCGGTTGCTAGGACCGAGGGGTAGTCAGACACTCCAGATACGTCTAACAGTATATGATGATATGTTTGCATGCTGGCTTGTTATGTTATATGCGATAGAGGTAGTACGAGGGGACCAGTCCCTGTGGTCGGTTGTTAGGACCGATGGGTAGTCAACACCCCAGAATGGCTTGACATGGGTAGTCAGCACCCCAGAATGGCTTGACATGGGTAGTCAGCACCCCAAAATGGCTTGACACGGGTAGGACGGCACCCCAGAACGGCCGTACCGGGTAGTCAGGCACCCCAGAATAGTCTGGCAGTATGTATGTTACGTGTTTGTATGGTATGTGGTACGATGGGGGAACTCACTAAGCTTTGTGCTTACAGTTTTCAGTTTTGGTTTCAGGTACCTCCTCAGCTAGGGGAAAGGAGCCGGCGCGGTAGCAGCATGTCACACACACACTCTCCGGTTTCCGCATTTACGAGCTTCACTGGGATTTGTACTCTGATATTTTGATTGAATGTATGAATTGGCTTTAGACATGGTTCAATTTGTGTTATGATTTGACCAGACAATGTGTTTAGTTATTAATATTTGCTAAAGTAATGTTTTTTAGAACAAAATTTTTGGTCGTGAAAATTGGGTCGTTACAAGTTGGTATCAGAGCCCTGGTTTGAGGGATTCGGACACACCTTCGGAAGTGTCTGAACTCAAATCGAGGGATTAAAAGATTTTCTAAAAGAAAATGTTTTCTAAAATTGAGAAAAGAGTTTTGAGAAAGAACGAAGTGTGTGATGTGCGCGACCGGCCGAGCTCAAGTAAGTATCCCCAAAGTACCCATACAAGTTTATGTTATGTTTATCAGCTTTTGTAGAACAGCATGCTAGAATAGGACTAAGGATCTAGGAGTGATGCCTTATGTGCCTGCTTTATGTGTTCCAGTGTATGGGAACTTGCATGCTAGTAGTTGAGTAAGCAGTAAGTAGGATAGCCTGCTTAGGTTATGCCTGGTAGTATGAGCTTAGCACTTTATGCTAGCTCAATTCCTGCGAGTAGATAGAGTTAATTGAGATTGTTACCCCTATCTGAATGCTGCTTGCTTTGTGCTACGTGGGACTCTGAATAATGGGAGTTAGCCATTAGGCGAATGCGTCACGTCACATGTGATCAGGGTTGAATAATCTTAGAGTGTCGGATTTGATCCTACTGCGCAGCTCTTTTTTGAGTCCAACCGTTGTAAGGACGATTCGGGTACTCGAAGGATTATCTGAGCCTCATCACATGTGATGGTATTCGGGTAATGGCTAATTGGCATTATAAGGAGGCCTGCAGCAGCTGAGGACTGGTTAGAGTGGAATTAGAGATTTCCCTAAGGCAAGCCTAGGATGAGTATAGCAGTGATCAGCAGTAGTGAAAGGGATCTGGTGGAGTCGAGGCATTCCTTGAAGAAGGTACGGATAGATGTGGAAGGTAGTATGGGCCCGTACTACTGAAAGCAGAGGATCCGTACCCGAACCAAGGAAGGCCAAGATAAGACCAGGGAACTTGTAAGTAGATGTGATCCCTCAGGGAGTATCAGTATCACTAATGATTGTTGTGATGTATTGCAGAATGGTGGTACTTCGATCGAGGCTGGTAGATGGCGGTTCAGGAGAGGGGTCAGGTTCGGGATCAGGTTCCGAGCCGGTGGATGAGGGACTACGCGAGTTCATCGCGTCAGAGATCACCAGGGGTATCCTTGAGTCGACTCCCATTATCTTTGGGTCGATCAAGGAAGGGATCATGGAGTTGATGGAGGATCGCCTTCGGGCATTCAGGAGTGATATGGCATCTAGCCAGTCAGGATCTCGCACACTATCCTTCAAGGACTTCAGGGGCAGTGGTGCGCCGGAGTTCCATGGGGTGAAAGACCCCATTGCTGCCAGGAGATGGATTGCAGACATCGAGTCTGCCCAGTTGACTAGCTTCTGCCCCGAGGGGTCGAAGGTGAGGTACACAGCAGGATGTTTACGGGACCGAGCCCGGGATTGGTGGGAGTCAGTGGGTGACTCGTTGGGAGCCTCAGCTATCGAGGCAATGACCTGGTCAGACTTTGTGACCAGGTTCAGGGCAGAGTTTACGCCGGCTGTCGAGCTTCAGCAGCTGGCCAGGGAGTTTCTTGACATGAGACAGACGACGGAGACTGTGGCGGAGATCACCGCCAAGTTCCGGGAGAGGGCTTTGTTGGTGCCCCAGTATGCCGGTGACGAGGACATAAGGAGGACTCGTTACCATGATATGTTACGAGCTGACATCCGGGAGCATGTTAGCTTTTCGGCTTGCCCTACCTTGGACTCTATGATTGCCAGGGCGAGGGAGAGGGAGATAGATTTGGAGCACATCTGGAAACGGAAATTGGAGGAGGGACAGGCAGGAGGGGCTTCGGGGAAGAAGCCCAAGGGATCAGATGGTAGGCCGAAAGGCCAGTCAGGACCGAGCCGCTGCAGGAAATGCGGCAAGCCGCACGAGGGGGCGTGCAGGATGGGATCATCAGGCTGCTA